>NC_068982.1:109079597-109091093 GCF_001194135.2 Octopus bimaculoides
TCTTCTTCTTCTTCTTCTTCTTCTTCTTCTTCTTCTTCTTCTTCTTCTTCTTCTTCTTCTTCTTCTTCTTCTTCTTCTTCTTCTTCACTTTAGTAAAGGTTTATCTATTTTTATGGATTAGAATTTTCCTTTCCAACTTTCTCATCTTATATTTTATTAATGTAAAGCATTTTCTTTCTTTTTACAGTTCTTCTATACCATAATGATCATATTTATGAAGATGTGTGTGTGTGTGTGTGTGTGTGTGTGAGAGAGAGGTATTGATATGTTTCTGAGCTATCTTTTCTAGCCCCAGGTCATCCTTCATCTCTGATTAAGCACACCCATGACCAAAGGTATTTGTGACCAGCTCCATTTTCCTTTTTGAACATTGTGTATCTCAGACTACAGTATCCATTGTGCTGTTTTTTTTTTCTCAAGATGGTAAGGTAGACTAGATAGCTATTTTTAGCAAGTTGAGCATCCACATGCAGGTTCCTCACCTGAAGTAGGATCGCTGTATGTAGTGTTACTTTATCATGGGCTACTGAGATTTTAGTTACATTCAATATTGCGAGTTTTTTTTGTTTAACCCTAGGTCATTTGGATCAAGCTGACCTATGATCAAAGGTAGTTAACTGTGAGCATCCTGTCTTTCCTTTCGAATAGTATATTTAAGACTACATTACCAATGTGTCTCATCTTGTTTGTGATAGTAGGGTGTGATTTGAAAGATATTTGGCTACTATTTCTAATCTGTAGAATAACCACTTATATATTCTGTTGCCATTTTTATGAGCTGTATTGCAGGTTAACTGTTGGTTTGTGTTAGATGTGTGCAGATTAGCTGTTGATCTAAGTGAGATGTATGTATATAAATTGTTGGTATGTGTAAGATATATGCAGATCAGTTGTTGGTTTGTGTGAGATGCAGGCAGGTCAATTATTAGTTTATATGAAATGTATGCAGGTCAACTATTGATGCTATTTGAATGTAAGCAAGTAACCTATTGATGTTGCAAGATGCATGCTGTTTAATTATTGATGTATGAAATGTTTGCAGTTAAATTATTGATGTTGAGTGAACGGTTTATGAGTCAGTTACTGATGTATGAAATTATGTTGTATTTTAGTTACCGCTGTTTGAATTGTATGTATTTCAGTTGTTGGTTTAGTGAAATGTATTCAATTCAGTTATTGGTTTGCATGATATGTATGCAATTCTGTTATTGGTTTGTGTGAAATGCAAGCAGGTTTGCTATTGTTATTGCATAATCTATTCAATTTATCTCTTACCTTGAATGTGGATGAACACTTAACATTGTGAGATGTATGTAAGTGATGGATACAGTTTAATTTTATGCAAGATATTGATGTTTACTGATCCTGTGTTAACCACTGGGAAACATCATAATAGATGCTAGTCTCTGTCTGAAGATTTAATACTTAGAAATTTTCTTAATTTGAAGTTACAGTCTTTGTTATAATTAAAAATCTTTAGTAAATGAAACCTAAAATGTTGCATAGTATTCTTGAAGAAAAATTAGAATTAGAAATTGAATATAAATGGAAAGAAGGGAGGAGAGCTGAAGTTTTCCTGTAAACACTTTGTTATGAAAAGGAATATATTGTAATTTGCAGTGATATGTTTTAACAGTAGTACGACCTGTGGTTAGGCTAAAGCTTTTGTGTAGAGAGCTGTTGTCTGCATTGTTTGCTCTTGTCTGATGGACATGATTTTTCCACTATTCTCCATACTCAGTTTTCTTTAGCTTCATTTCCTACAACTCAAAATCATGTTTATTTAGACTTTTTTCAGTCATTGAAATTGCTATATATATTAGTACTGATAATACAGTTCTATATTTAAGAGATGAGGAATTATGTACATTATTTACATTGTTTACATTCAAAGGATATTTGTCCTCATCTTGTTTGTTGTTAACACAACGTTTCGGCTGATATACCCTCCAGCTGGAGGGCACCTTGGGTAAGTGTCTTCTACTGTAGCCTCGGACCGACCAAAGCCTTGTGAGTGGATTTGGTAGATGGAAATTTAAAGAAGCCCGTCACACACACACACGTTTGTGTGTCTGTGTTTGGCCACCCACCATCGCTTGACATCTGATGTTGGTGTGGTTTGTCAAAAGAGATCAATAGAATAAGTGCTAGGCTTACAAAGAATAAGTCCTGGGGTCGATTGGTTTGACTAAAGGCAGTGCTCCAGCATGGCTGCAGTCAAATGACTGAAACAAGTAAAAGAATAAAAGAATATTTGTATTGTTTCTCAAAATGGGAGAATCATGAGTTTTGATAAATCTAAGAGATGACGAACAATGCAAGCAATTAACTTCAAAGTAAACTTGATTTCTGCCAATTCGCACATTCACTTGACCTTAATTTTGGTATAATATGGGACTGAACTTCAATATATTCTTAATTAAGTTACTTTTATGTTCTGTTCTTTCATGAGTTGGCAGAAATCAAGTTTACTTTGAACTTAATTACTTGCATTGCTCAGCATTTATCAGATTTATCAAAATTCATGTTTCTTTCTTTTTAAGGAATGAAACAAGTGTGCAAATAATATATGAGAGCCATCCTGCATTATTATGTCATGTCATCTTGGGCTCTAAATTTTTTTGCAAAAATTCACAATAAATGAAACAAAATACAAATAAAGAAAAATATCTGGATATGTAAAAGGTGCTAGTAATCACATAGACACATTCCCCCTGCCACCTTCCACATTGTGTGACCTTTCCAGTCTATCTTGAAACCTACGATAGGAGATTACGTTAAACCAGTTGTACTCTGTACACTCTTCCTTCAGTTTCATCTCCTATACTACCTGTCTCCTTTACATTTTCACTCTTTCTCCCATCCACCTTATTTCTCTCATCACTCCATCTAACAAGTCATATTGCCTTCCATTATGACCCTATCTGTGTGGCCACATCTTGAATATAAATATATATCTCAGAATACTAAGTACTTGTATCACTCATCCTTCTCATTATTGTCATCCATGCTTCAAACTTTCATCTCTGACTCTGTAAAGAGACTGGTGAGTGAACTGTGATGTGGAATCATGAGGTTCCTTTGGTTATGTTGAGGATGTGGCTATCTCTCTAGTGCTGGTGCCACAAAAAAAAAAAAAAAATGCACTCTGTACATTCTGTAAAGTGTGAGGTTGTGTAGTCCTTTTAATCTTGTCAAGGACATGACATCTCTCTGGTGCTGGTGCAATGTATAAAAAGCACCCAGTACACTCTCTCAAGTACACTAATCTCCTACACAAACAAAATGCATAAAATGCACAAATAATGTCAGCATGAACAACTTCATTAATACCAAATATTGTTGGGCTAATGCTAGAAGTAAATGCAAAGGAACAGCAACTGTTGCATTTTGACAGTTCAGTTTGTAGTGGTCTCCTACACATCTTATATGCGTAAAAGCACATATAAACAATAAGACCACCCCCAATTGCAACATCATGATTCATATAATAAGCTATTGCTTGCTAGAGTGCATATTGCAGTCCTTAGTTATGCTGAGGCATGATCTCGTGTATTGAATCTGTGGCTTGCATATAGTTGTTTCATTAACTACTTCTCTGCCATAGGTCTGTTCAGTCAGAGTTACAGAACAGCAACCAAAATATGTCGGGGTTGCATCTGAACTGTATACTGTGTGACATTTTATTTTTGAAGAAAGATATTATTTTATATAGTTGTTTTAGGTAGCTTTGATGGAAAGTTTTACAGCTGGTATGTTTTGCAAGGATAAAATGACTTTTGCAAAATTTGGATTATTCTCTACAGGAATTGGTGGAGCAAATACTCTGATACCTTTTAACGCTAACTCATTAGTGATAAATTTCAAATGGCACATAGTTAGATATCTAGTTTTGAACTTCTAAATTTTTACTGAAAATAACTTTTATTGGGAATAGAATTTGTAATTTAATTTGTATATGATGAAGGAATATGAATAGCCTTGTTTATTTTTGTCAACACAAACTGTTGCAAGCTTGTTTAAAATCTTAGGTTTTTCTTTTTTCTCCCTACTTTTGAAATATCAAATATCACAACTGTTGGGGAACTAAAAGTTTTCCTTGACTCTGTAATTTTTATTATTTCTTTAGTAAAATGAATATTTTATCATTAAGACTCATTGACAAATTGTACTAAGATTCATTGACAAATTGTACAACATCGACTAGGAAGGGAGGAGTAGTAAAATTCAGGTCTTGAAACATTGTCGGAAGTATTCATGTATAATCAACAAGCAATATGTCAAGAGAAAGGACTAGAACTAAATTAACAATGCACTCTAGAACCTTTACCATTTTGACTATATATGACATCACAAAACGAACTCTTACTACTTTTTCCAATCAATCTTCCTCAAATTGCAACCTTTTTGGAATTGCCCCAAGGTCAACATTATTCCTACATGCACCATGCTTTACATATTTCCATCCTCATAACTGAGAGTGAGGGGCCACGGACACATGCACTGTCTCTTTCCATCAGTATCTGTTTCTGGCCATGGTTGTGCACCCATCCAGAAGTCTTCCAGTTCATTCTTTGATGTCATCTACCTAATATCTTTTTCTTCTTTTTTCATCCTCATTTTACACTACATTTTTCCCTCTAGGATATAGGTGCTAAGGTTTTGAGCCCTGAGGACATGTCTAAAATACTGCAGCTTTCTCTTTCTGACAGTTGCCAAAAATTTTCTTTCTGTTCCCATTTGATCAAGTACTGATCTGTTTGTATGATAGTCCAGCTGATCCTCAATACTCCTTTGTAGCAAGGTGTTTCAAATGTTTTAAGTTTGGTAGTGTCATTTACACTTAGGGCCCAGATTTCACATTAATACAGAGCAACAGGCCAGATTAATGTCTTTAAGAGCTTTATTTTGATATTCTTAAGAGCTTTGTCTTTCTTGATTGTAATGAATGATTTTAAAGTTGATCTTGCTGTCTTGAGTCATGTTCTTATTTTATGGCATCCTTCTCCTGATTGGTCTACGATAACACCCAAGTATTTAGACTTGGTGACCTGTTCTAAGGCAATACCTTGGGAGTAGATGTTATACCTAAGGACTATATCACCAGCAGACGGTTTACTTCACTAGATCCATTCTGTTCTGTCCTTCACTGTGATTCTTCACTAAAGAATGGTCTTTACAGAGGAGAGACTGCAAGCACATTCTTAGACTTCACTGACTCCATGATACCTCTGACTCTCAAACACCAGGTAGAACTGCCAAGTAGAGGATGCATCAAAATTTTGTTGCTAATCATTTCACATAGCCCTGCTTGTTCTCAATTCCTGACTATCAATGTTCTTGCAAAACTAGAATTTTGGCTTAAGCAACCGGCATACATCAATTATAGAAAGTGAAATGAAACATTAGCCACATTAATCTGAACAGGCCCCTCCATCTATCAACTATAAAAGAAGTTGAATTAAATGGAATCATGAGGAAGGTCATCTGGTCCAATAAACGAGTCCATAAACTCATGGAAAAAACAGTAACATAGTTAATGTACAAAGTTATTATTTTTTCTTCTAATTAGTTAGTCAGGAATAAGGGTAGCATCCATAGCTTTGCAGGGTTTTCAGCAATGGTGAAGCAAAGGTGGTTAATTTTTAGTGTGAATGACAGGAAAAATGTGGACATAGAGGAACTTTTAAAATGAGTAAATCTTTGATATCTGCTTGAAGATTTTAACTTTTTGTGTAACTGTGACCTAAGATGTACATGGATTTAGTTATGTGAGCAATACTCTAATATGGGTTACACTGCAGCTTAATAGAGGATGGTCAGAATTGATGTATTTTCTGGCTTTGGGGTGGAAAACTAGTATTTGGAGTATTTAGCAAAAGACTGAAGGTAGTTTGCAGCAACATTAACTCACTAATGATCAAAACAGATTATTCTTAAAAAAATATCCTTAGAAGATTAAAAAGCAAAACAAGATATGTATGTCAACCTAGCAATTGTTACACTGGATAGTGCATTAACATAGAATAATAGATTTGGTTAGTTTTAAAGTAGGTGTTTACAAGGTGTAACATATGGTTTGCTGGCATAGTATGAACGTTTCTCATATATTTTTATTTCCCTCTTTCACACAATATGATAGTAACTAAAATCAGGTGTTCTAAATAACCTTATTTACTATTTTGCTTCATGTGTTTCATGACTTTAGGAATTATAAAAAGCAATCACCAATTAAAATGTTTGAAATAAATGTGTGAACCTGTTTAAATTTTATTCTCTCTCTCTCGCACTCACACACACACAAACAAATGCAGGTTTACTGTACTTAGGTATTTATGTCTATAAATTCTCAGTGGAAGATTTTGAGTTGACAAAATCAATGTTAGTGTTTTAAATACCATTTTGAACCACATATGCTGTTTATACTGTTAAATAAAAATAACTCTGAAATATTATGATTATTAAAGGCTGTTGATGATTATTTGGACCAACATGACAATTTAATTTATTTATTATGATATAAAAAAGGCTTTCCTGTTTTATTTATTATAATAAAGCATCAAATTCATGTGATATCTCTGTCATCTTTTAATGATTTCATTGTAATTTAAACCATGTTAAGCCTCTTTATTTGTGTGTGTCTATCCAATACGTTCAAATGGAGTAATTTTGAACTGTTTTACAGATTGTTACTCTTCTATTGACAAATTGTATCTATAAGAATCAAGCTAGTTTCTTATGGTTTATTTTCAAGGGTTCTAGGAACGTCCACTGTAACTAAGAAGTTCCAATACATCATTTACCTTTTTGATGAGCTTTCTGGCATTTCATCTGGTTAGAAAGTGTGCTAGCAATAATAAGAAATATTTGATTTTGAAACTTTAGAAAATATATTTGAGATTCAACAAGTTGATTAAAATTGCTGGAACCACTGAAATTGTCATATTTGTGATTTTGCTCATGCTCTCTTCACGTTTGTTGTTAGCTTTCGCCCTCAGTCATATATTTGGCCCTTTGCCCAGTGTTTCAAAATGTAGACCATATAGCTTGAATAAATCCATGCAAGCATTCATAGGGCGTGCAACTTGTGTTCCACTCATGGCAGTAAATTGCAAAGAAACGTGGGTCATTTGAGAAAATGGTATAGTACTTGATTCCACAATATTATTCTTGTTTCCAACTTTATCACTGTTGACTGTAGTCCATGCATCTTTTGTTGACTCTGTCATTTTTGCAATTAAACAAGTCTTGGATAATGTTTCAAATATCATTCAAGACTTGTTTTATTGCAAAAAAGCCCATTTTTTCTTATTTAAATTTCATAAGATTATAACAATTGCTTTCATTCAAACTGGGCTTTTTGAATTGCCATTTCTTTGTCGTTTTTTTATTTTTACAATCTCCCCCCAGTCTCTGTTTTTGTTGCTGCATTTGACCATCTTTGTCTTTGACTTTTGCAACATCGTTGATTGACTCCTTCTTGTTTTATTCCTTTTCCAATGACCCTTCATTATCCATAATATGTATAGAAAAACAAAAATTTTCTGGATAGGTATTTTAATGTAAATATTAGTTAATTATACTTTAACAGTATTTTCCTGGCTAAAATTTCATTTCCTACCATGGCTCTATGATAAGGATATGAGTACTGTAGTAAAAAAAGAAGATTCTTGAGAGAAAAATGCCATTCACCAAAGGAAATGTTTAGAAAGAATGAATGAATTTGATGTGCATAAGGAATGAATGCTTTATCAGTATTGATAAAATATCTTATACTGTATGTGAATTTAAGAAAAAACAAGTAAAAAGAATGAAAAGCATTTATCATGTAATTCCTCTGCAATAAATATGAAATATATATCAAAACATTGCTGTGAAAGACAAAGCTTCTCTCCCTTACAGTGCTGGGTAAATAAAATAAAGCAAAAGTATCATTATAGCAAAGACAGTATCAACAATAAATCATTTAATTTCTAGGTACCCATCCACTCTGTATCCTCCACTGCAAAAAGATATCAAGGGTGAATTGAGTTCTAATTATTGTTGAACGTTTCTTACCTGCTTAAAAATTTTCATTCTTAATTGGTTGATTAACATTACAGTGTCTGCAATATATTATTAATAATACTGATTTGTTCAACTGATCTCATTCATGAGAAAAATAATAATTAAGCTCAGATATTGTATGGCAAGTTTAATGTATTGAAAGAGAGAAATAGAATGGTAAGTCTATTATCATCTTACAAAAATGAAGTCTATGTACCATGGCCATTCAAACTGATAATTAATTAAATATAAGCATCCAGTCATTTATAAAAGTTGATGGTAGTATAGTTCTATAGCAGTAGAATATGTGCAGAATCATTAAATTTAAATTGAAAGCATGCATACATTTTGTGCAGGGTGCATGAAAATGCAGGGGTCGTGCTATTTAATCATAAGTCAGCTTGATCAAGGCTCAAAAACATGGGCAAATAAACAGAGAAATGCAGTTCTGGGGAGAAACAATTGGGCAAATTGTTTACTATGGAATTTAGTGAGGTGTGGAAATAAGGCACTCCATATTTATTTCTTTATTGCTCACAGGGGGCTAAACATAGAGGGAACAAACAAGGACAGACAAAGGGATTAAGTCGATTACATCACCCCAGTGCGTTACTGATATTTATTTAATCGATCCCAAAAGAATGAAAGGCAAAGTTGACCTCGGCGGAATTTGAACTCAGAACATAAAGACAGACAAAATACCACTAAGCATTTCGCCCAGCGTGCTAGCATTTCTGCCAGCTTGCCAGGTTGGTGATAGGTGTTTGTTCATAGGAAAAGGTTTATCATCAGCAAGATATCGTTTTGTTTTGTATATGGTATTAGATAATTATCTTAAATTATCTGAAATTTTAGGTATCTAAGCAATACACCAATTTTACTTGTACTTGAGATTTGTTGATGGTCAGCAGCTGTTCACAACTGAAGTATCTGTTCTTAAAGTGAAAATCTATCTTTTGTGACATTGTTTTAGCTATGTTGTTATATGAGTATTGTTACCATAAAAGGTCATAGATAGTGTAGAATACTTTAGTTGTGACACATATGAATATAATGTGTCATATCCAATCACATATAGAGTATCATATCAAAGACATCTAGCTGTACTATGTAATTAAGTAGTCCACATCACAGCCAAGTAGTTTCAGGTTCAATACTATTGCACTGCATCTTGGATAAGTGTCTTCTACTATAATAGGTGTGGGCTAACCAGTGCCCATGGGAGGGAATTTTGTAAGCTGAAATTTCTGGATAGATGCTCATCATACATACATACATGTGTGTGTATGAACTGCTTGAACAGTGTGGGGCAGATGTTCACATTCCTCATTGGCATTATGATTAGTCACTTTGTACTTTCAATGGTCTTTGGAATAAAGGAATCCCTTACTTGAAAAACAGGCAAGGGTTGATAACAGGGAGAACATCCAGCTGTAAAATCCTGCCTCAAATAATGATCCATCCAAACCCATGCTAACATGGAAAAATGGATGTTAAATGACCAAAACGAAGGCGTATTTATAACAAGATATATGTGGCCTGTGATATGGTGAAAAATATGTCAGGCTATGTATAGGCACAGGCGTGATTGCATGGTAAGAGGCTTGCTTCTCAACCACATGGTTCCAGGTTCAATCCCACTGTGTAGCACCTTTGGGAACTGTCTTCTACTACAGCTTCGGGCTGACCAAAGCCTTGTAAGTGGATTTGGTAGGTGGAAACTGAAAGAAGCATTTCGTATATATATATATATATATATATATATATATATATATATATATATATATATCATGATCATTGTTGTCGTTTAACATCCACTTTCCATACTAGGATGGGTTGGACGATTTGACTGTGGACTGGCGAACCAGATGGCTGCACCAGACTCCAATCTGATCTGGCAGAGTTTCTACAACTGGATGCCCTACCTAATGCCAACCACTCCAAGAGTGTAGTGGGTGCTTTTACATGCCACTGACACGAGGGCCAGTCAGGCAGTACTGGCAACGGCCACGTTCAAATGGTATTTTTTACGTGCCACCTGCACAGGAGCCAGTCCAGCGGCACTGGCAATGACTTCACTCGAATGTTTTTTGTGTCTTTCCATGCTAGCATGGGTTGGATGATTTGACTGGACTGGCGAACCAGATGGCTGCACCAGACTCCAATCTGATCTGGCAGAGTTTCTACAACTGGATGCCCTACCTAATGCCAACCACTCCAAGAGTGTAGTGGGTGCTTTTACATGCCACTGACACGAGGGCCAGTAAGGCAACGCTGGTAACAATCACACTCAAATGGTGCTTTTCACATGCCACCGGCACAGGAGCCAGACAGCTGCTCTGGCAATGATCATGCTCGGACAACGAATTTGGTTCAATTTTGATTTCACTTGCCCCAACATGTCTTTGCCCCTCCCCCCCATCATCGCTAGACAACGGATGTTGATGTGTTTATGTCCCCGTAACTTAATGGTTCGGCAAAAAAGACCGATAGAATAAGTACTAAGCTTACAAAGAATAAGTCCTGGGGTTGATTTGTTCGACTAAAGGCGGTGCCCCAGCATGGCCGCAGTCAAATGACTGAAACAAGTAAAAGAATAAAAGAATATGTATGATTATGTATACATATCGGAATAAGTGCAAAATGTATTCATTTGAGGTTGCCTGATGGCAAACCAGAATCCATGTGTCTATACGTATGCATCCACATATACATACACTTGCATATGCATGCATGCGCGCACACACACTCACACTCTCTCACACACAGAGTAGCCTGTAGCCATGAGGCTGGGGTTATATATCTATTGACCCTGAAAAGTTGGAAGGCTAAGTCGACCTCGGCAGAATTTGAACTCAGATCATAAAGAGGGACAAAATGTTGCTAAGCATTTTACCTGTTGTGCTAACAACCCTGCCAGCTTGCAATCTTGTTTCACACACACACACACACACTTGTGTGTTATCATGCCGTGCCACCATGAAGCATGGACATTCAATGATGAAGAAGATATATAGTCATAATGTCATTTTGGTGTTGTGGTTAACACAGCTATAGGATTTATGGTAGATTCTGGTGTTTGAATCCTGCAAATGATGTCATAGCTGAGCTTGTGTGTGTGTGTGTGTGTGTGTGTGTGTGTAGGCTTCCTCATCTTCATATTGCTTGATAGTTGTAAACAAGTGTCACCATCCTATAAACAGTGTCATTAGTTTCTAATCTTCCATGAAAATATGTCCAATCATGGAGAAATATTATCTTACTTGGAAATAAGTAAGAACTGGCAAACAGGAAGAGCATCTGGCTGTCGAAAATCTGCCTCAGTGAATTGCATCTGACCCATGCTAGCATTAACTATAAAACAATTTTTATGGTGTATATGTAAAAAGTGTTCAGTGCAATCTATAAGTGGTTGGCATTATAATTTTATATATATATATATATATATAT
>NC_068982.1:109094911-109111988 GCF_001194135.2 Octopus bimaculoides
GTGTGTATATGTATGCATGTATATACATATGTCTATATGTGTGTGTGTGTGTGTATGTATGTATGTATATACATATGTCTATATATATATGTATGTGTGTGTGTATATATATATGTGTGTGTGCGTGTGTATATATATTTATATACATGTGTGTATATATGTATATACATATGTGTGTATATATGTATATACATATGTATGTATATATGTATATACATATGTGTGTGTATATACACATGTATGTATATATGTATATACATATGTGTGTGTATATACATATGTGTATATATGTCTATACATATGTGTGTATATATTTATATACATATGTGTGTGTATATACATGTGTATATATGTATACATATATATGTATACATGTATATATATATATATGTATATATATATGTGTGTATTTATGTATATACATATATACATGTTTATACATGTGTGTGTATATATAGATATATGTACATACATATGTGTATTTCACGATGTCGTGCAGCTACTGTTTATACCTTGCTCAGAGATTTATTATTTATATATATATATCCTGTCAAACCACCCAACCCATGCCAGCATGAAAGTCAGATGTTAAATGATGATGATGATGATGATGATGATGATGGCGTTCATTTAAATATATTTTAACTGAGAAATGTAATACAGATTGTTTTAAATCTGTATTAATTTTACATCCTTTCAGTTACCCTGTCTCTACCCCAACCTACATTGTGAGAAACTCATATATGTTTTTCTTAATTAAGTAGCTGACTAGCATATTTATGAAGAGAAAAGATGATGATAATGATGAGGATCATCATCATCACCATCATCATCATCATCATCATTATTGTTGTTGTTGCAGAAATAATATCCACCCATACTCTGGCTGCAGCATCTCTAGTTGGAAATTAATATAGGGAAAATGCTTTTGTCTGTTATGTTGTATTTCTGTTTTAGTTGCAAAAATGGATATGTTGACTATATTGCCTTTGGCCTAACGTCAATTGTTGAAAACAGTATAAATCAACTGTTATGGTAGCAACTGTTTTCTTTTTTTTACTTTGTCTTTATTCAAATGCAGAGTTTTATTGAAACTCTCATGAATTATTGAATACAGTTCGTATAAATGTTTATTTTTATAATATGTTTGTAAAACCACTTTCGGCTTAAAGTAATTATGATTTTTACCTCAAAGGTTTGTATGTAGTTTTTACTTTATTAATATTCTTGCTCATTTAAAAATAGCATCTAATGAGCAGTGATAACTGATAGATCAAATTGGCAGACTCAGACTCAATAGTTTCCAATGATCTATAGGCGGTAAGCTAAGTTCTTATGTGAAGAGCAACAAACAACTTCTCATAATCTACTTTAAAAGGTTCCCCATTTCATTTTGAAATAACTGATATATGAATTACCAACCAACTGTTGAAAAAAGAAATTAAAGAAGCAATTATTCCAAGAATTTATTGATAGTTCAAAAAAAAAAAACAAGGCTTTAGTCAGCAATTGTTCTGGTCATGTGTAACTTAACACTATTATTTAATTCAGGAATGTTATATGTAAATATCATTTCCATTGCCCATTGAAGCAAGTAATAGCTATCCTCAGAGATAGTCTGGTCTAGCTAGTCTGTCTAAGATTTAGTGAAATTGGTTTAGGTGCACTTTAAATGTGTTGGGATTATGATAAACAAAGCTTGTGCAATAGATTTGAAGAGATTATGCCATAAAATGTTTATGGGAAGTGAATGGGATTTTGCTAAGGGATGAATAAACTGAGGTCAAATACTTCTAGAAATATATTACTCAGATCAGTGATGGCAAATTTTCCACATTGCATAATTCATGATGTGCTTTCATCATTTTTGCTGAACATAATCATCATCATCATCATCATCATCATCATCATCATCGTTTAACGTCCGCTTTCCATACTAGCATGGGTTGGCCGATTTGACTGAGGACTGGTGAACCAGATGGCTGTACCAGGCTCCAATCTGATTTGGCAGAGTTTCTATAGCTGGATGCCCTTCCTAACGCCAACCACTCCGAGAGTGTAGTGGGTGCTTTTAACGTGCCACCGGCATGAAAGCCAGTCAGGCGGTACTGGCAACGGCCACGATCAAAATGGTGTATTTTATGTGCCACCTGCACAGGAGCCAGTCCTGCGGCACTGGCAATGAACTCGCTCGAATGTCTTTACACGTGCCACCAGCACAAGTGCCAAGAAGGCGACGCTGGGCGCAGGTGCCATCATGATTTCGCTTTCGCTTGCCCCAACAGACCTTTGCAAGCAGAGTTTTGTGTCCAATGAAGGAGATGACGTTGGCAATATTTATAATCATTCTTTGTTGGCATGGGTTGTACAATTTATTACAGTCTGTGTCTGTTCTTATTCAGAGTTAGTGCCAGCCAAGATTTATCGGAGGACCATGCATTACTAACACATGTCATTTTTTTGGCATGGTTTCTCGGGCTGGAGGGGCTTCTTATCATCAACAATCACTTCACAGAGTATACTGGGTAATATTTATGATGGCACCAGCATTAGAGAAGTTATTACAACCTCAGCGAGACTCTCCTCCCTACCCTACATTGTCTATAATCAATTTGCCCACAGCTTTACAGAGTGTACTGAGTGCATTTTATTGTACTTTATACGACTTAAAATGTACCCATTACTCTAAAAAGAGTGGATAATGACAAAAGAATTGATAAATTACTGGTGCATTATTTTGTTTTTATGTTATACAATATTTCAATGCAATACTCTATTTTCTTTCAATGCTATTTTGAACTACAGAATAACATCTATAGATTTTTAGCCACCACTGTATGTATAGGGCAGATATAAACACCTCTTTATATACAATATTGTTATGGACAGAAGTTGAAACCTGCCTGGCTGGTCCTTTTTTTTTCTGCCTACAGACATATTGTTTATTAGGACAAGATGTTTACATCTGTTTATTGTAGACAGTGTTGGCTAAAATTTACAGTAACATTCTGTAGTAATATAGTATAGCAACAAAGATTGAATTGGATCTGTCATTATTTATATTCTTGTAAGTGACCACTTCAGAAGCACAAATTTTATACTTTTTTTTTGATTAGTGTAGGGCAATCATTTAGGACAATAATGCCCTGACAGCCAGAAATGTATGAACATACATATACATACATTCATACACACACACACACACACACACACACACACACACTAGCTAAATAGCCCTTGTTGCCGGGCAATTTTTACAATAGAATGTCTTATTCTAAATTTTTGTTTCTTCCATGTCAGACCATACCTTCCCTCTTGATCAGGACAGATTTGTGCAATTTTTTGCGGAAAAAACCTCATTGAGGATTTTTTCTTTTACAAATTATTTACATGTCTGTTTGACCATTTCACATGACTTTATTCATTAAAACATCTCATGGCCATAGCTAGGTATGATGCCATCTTGGTATTTTCTATACTAGAAGATGTCTGTCAGCTTCACACTTTATAACTGGCATCAATATTGAATTATTTTTTTTTAACAAGGGTACTTAAATGTCATGACAAAGTTTTGATGTATGTCATAAACAAGATTCCTAAATTTCATCCAGATGTTTGCTTTAGGTAGCCCCTGTCCTGCTGGAAGACATATTTGGCTGTTAACGGGAAATTTACTGTGTTATAAGACATAAGCTATTTTTGATCTCAACACTTTTTCAAACACATTTTGATGTATGAATTCAGTGAAATTGGCCTGGAATTCTTTTGGCCAAGACTCATTTTTCTTTTTAATTGACATTATGGATTGAATTGTTGAACATAAACTTTGGTGAGAGGCTTTTGCTCAAGATTTATTGTGATAACACTGTTTTAGAATTGGAGCAATATATTGAAAATAATTACGACATTTCATCAAAAATGATGATATGGTATTTTGACGGTTCCAGACCTTTAACTGTGCATTGTAGACCAACAGTAAACTACAACTCTATATTTTCACATCCACACAAACCATACAACTATGTGCCTTGCACTAAACTCTGTACTAAACACTACCCAATCTGTCCAAATCTATATCTCTCTGGATTAGCCATTTAGTTAATATTTTCCTCTTCATTATATAACCTTTTCTTGACAGTTTAACTTGTTAGAAATAGTAGCTAAACCTTTGTCATGGTTCATTCTATTGAGAACTACATCTTTCTGAAGTAGTCATTTGGCTCATGTTTAACTCTTAAACATATGACTTCTACTTATAGCTTGACTTGTTTGAAAAATAGTAGCCAGTCTCCCTCAAATCACATGTTAGCTAATGTAGTCCTAATGGTAGTCTCTCATGTCTGAGAAAGATGGTTCCGGAATTTTCTGCAGAACAACCTGCTCAGTTAATTTGTTTATAGTGATCAAATATTTATTGCTATATTTTGGGACGGTCGTTCTTTTTTTCTTACCAAATAGACACATGCACTATATATTCATTCTTCACTTACTCTTTTACTCTTTTACTTGTTTCAGTTTTTTGACTGTGGCCATGCTGGAGCACCGCCTTTAGTCGAGCAAATCGACCCCAGGACTTATTCTTTGGAAGCCTAGTACTTATTCTTTCGGTCTCTTTTGCCGAACCGCTAAGTTACGGGGACATAAACACACCAGCATCGGTTGTCAAGCGATGTTGGGGGGACAAACACAGACATACAAACACATACACACATACATATATATATATACATATATACGACAGGCTTCTTTCAGTTTCCGTCTACCAAATCCACTCACAAGGCATTGGTCGGCCCGAGGCTATAGTAGAAGGCACTTGCCCAAGATGCCACGCAGTGGGACTGAATCCGGGACCATGTGGTTTGTAAGCAAGCTACTTACCACACAGCCACTCCTACGCCTTGTTTATTGTTTTTATTTTATCTTATGTCCATTGTCTAGAAATCTTTCATCACACACCTATGTGTTTATTTGGCAAGAAAAAAAAATGACCATCCTGAAATATAATAATATTTGTTTCAACACATGATTTCATATCAGGAATCTTGCAAAACAAATTCATAAAAGATTACAAATACTTAAGCTACACATAACTCACTTGTTCCATAAAATTGACATTGTTTGTGTCAGTGCCACATGTCAAATGTCAGAGTTGTTAAAGAGCAACAGGAGATGAAGTGTCTTGCTCAAGAACATGAAACATCCCCAATCAAGTAATCAAACTCATGATCTCATGGTTGTGCACACACCCTCACTAATGTAGTCCTAGATACCTTCAAAAAGACAGGATGATTAGGGCTGGAATGCATTTAATCATGTTTAATAACAAGAAGTTATAATTCAAAATGAATATTAATCGTTTCAACCCCACCCAAGTATTTTCATCTACTTCTCAGCTGAAAAAATTCCAAATTCTTAGGAAGTTTACTTGATAGAATGTTGGAGCCCAACATTCTAAAGTTGTCAATCCTTTAAAGATGAATTTTAACCTTTGTAATTAAAATGTGTGGTTGTATGTCTACTTTATCTCTTAAACATTCTCTCTTCCCCTGCCTCTCTCACTCACTCACTCATTTTCTTATTTTTTTACTGAGGGAAAATTGACAGAATTTTTCTACTTATAACATTTTACATATAAATCAAAACATTTAAAAATCTAATATGAGATTGATGTTATTCATGTAAAAGCTTCAATGAAAGAGTTCTTTGCCTTTAAGGATAAGAACTGGTATCAAAGTGAGATCAAAGAACTGGAAGGAAAGTGACATGATGGTCTCTAACATGATGGCAACATGATGGCCTCTACTTTGAATGTTAGGCTGCTTTTGTTGTAACTTGACAAATAAAGCAAATAAGATACTAAAATATTGTTAAATTTTTGACTCAAGACAGTATAATTAAAAACCTCCTGGGTGTTTGGAAGAGCCTTCTATACTCCAAAAGTTAGTGGCTGTAGATGATGTTGACATATTATATTTACAAATTGTATTACAAACAAAAGCTACTCAATGTTTATTGTAGCGCAAATATTTGTTGTAAACTTGAGTACTGTTCTATTACTTACTGAAGTGTTAGCAATTAAAAGTCACTAAGTAAATACACAGAATTATATATCTATTGAGAGAGAGAGAAAGAGAGAGAGAGAGAGAGAGAGAGAGAGAGAGAGAGAGAGAGAGAGAGAGAGAGAGAGAAAGAGAGAGGTGGGGGAATGGAGGGTGAGAGTGATTTCACTAGAAATTAAAAACTTCTCAAGCACCATCTGCATTATCTCTTTAGCATTCAGATCACTAATCAAACATTACTACTTAGCTTTGAAATTTTGATGATGCGATTATTTATTTTAGACTGTCTGTGTAGAGTAAGTGTGAGAGGCCAAATCTGACCAGTTTGAACATAAAATAATAAAACAGGTAGAATATTTGGGCTAGGTACAACTGATTTAAATGTTAAAAGGTTAAAGTATTTTTAATGATTCTAGCAAAATCGGTACTCAGGTAGTGTTACAGAGATTATATTTTCAATTAGCACCAAGCAGAGTGCTACATGTTATTAAAGTATATCATCAGCATCGCTGTCATCATCATCATCGTCTTCATCATTTGATGTCTGTTTTCTATGCTGGTATGGGTTGGACAGTTTGACAAGATCCAACAAGTCAGAGGACTGTGTCAGGTTACAATGTCCGTTTTGGTATAGTTTCTACAGTGTTAAGAAGAGCGGCATGCCCTTCTTATTACCAATGACTTTCTAGAGAGCACTGTTTATTTCCTTGACATTAACATTAGTGAGGTTACAAATGTAACATGTGGGACTAAGATCTCTGTTGGCTGATTGAAACTAGAGAAGAGAGGCAAGCAGCTTTGTGCTAGGTGTTAAGAGCTTAAAGTATAAAAGGAGCAGCAGCCATGTACAAAACTTATTTTCTGTCTCACAAGACTTGTCACAATTACAATTCACATGAATATAATACTCCAATTAAAACTGCTCTGAGTCACATGCTATATTAAAACTATATAAACTTTTATTTCTGTGATATAACAGAGTTTCTGTTAATCACATAAAATCTAGAATGCTATAATGAGCAAATAAAGTTGTTTAACTATTGATTGTATTGATTTAGTACAATACAATGTTGAGCTGAGACGTCTGTAGGCAAAATGTGGACAGAGTATTTAGGACAAGATCCGAGGTGTTGTAGGTTATATTGTTTTGCCTGTACATACTCTATTGCAGTTGTTAGTGAACTATTTAAAAGTTATAAACTTTGGTTGTGTGAGCTGTAGAGGGATTTATCTAGGAAGATAGTTTTGGTCACCCGCTTTGCTATCTCAGATAGGTTAGGGCGTTGTACCGTTTCACCCTAACTAGAACTAGTGGATAAGTTAGCCGATATGGTTTACTGGAAGTTCAGACAGATTGTGCTGGCGAGAGGAGGGACTGGAATACATTTGTACTAAATCAATACAATCAATAGTTAAACAACTTTATTTGCTCATTATAGCATTCTAGATTTTATGTGATTAACAGAAACTCTGTTATATCACAGAAATAAAAGTTTATATAGTTTTAATATAGCATGTGACTCAGAGCAGTTTTAATTGGAGTATTATATTCATGTGTAGTTATGTGAATTGTAATTGTGACAAGTCTTGTGAGACAGAAAATAAGTTTTGTAATCAGGATCTGTGAATAAGTTTTGGGTATTGAGCCTGTGATTGCATATTGTCAGGAATTCTTGGATAAAGTTTAAAAGTTGTTTTTGTTATCGATTGTGTTTTTTACTTTATCTATACTTCATAAGTTTGATATTTTGTAGCAGAGAAAAGTCGGTAATAAGAACAAAATCAAATGGTGAAAATAAAATGAGAAACACAAAACCTAGAGTAGCAGAATTTGACCGACTCCACTCAATCACTCATATTTGTAGTTTTCCTTTCGCTCTTACGCTCACACTTTCAAATAATAAAATCAACAAGTTACGAATTGATTAAAACAAGGGAGGTCACTATCGTAATATTATACCATAGTAATGTCCCTTCGTAAGAGCTTTTTTTTTGTGTGTATGTATATAATTTGCATGAGGTGTTTGTGTAACATTGCGTGATTCCATATCCATATTTTATGTAAAGAATTTAGAGTGCAAAATTATTATTTTTCTTTTTTACTGTTTCACATTTATGTGTCCGTACTCGTGTGTTAGATGTTATTCGTACAAATGCGGAGTTGCTCTTTCCTGACTGCTCTGTTATGGCGGGGAATTATAATCTGTATATTGTTATTAGAACACAACAGCATTCATGCCTTGCCCAAGGGTAAATACATACAACTTCTGTAATGAAGTTTGAACTCAAGACAATGTGGTCAGTAGGTCATCACGTTAAACTCTAAATTTGATATGCTTATTATACTTCGAATTGCTTGTGCCTATATTCCCCACTTATGAATTGTTAATACATTATTTTTTGTAAGTTTTAGTAAAATTGTTCTGAAAGTCCAGGTGTTTGCATTTATCTCAGCTTACTGTGAGACTTAACTGTCCTTAGCTAGTTTGTAGTTAGCAATAATATTTTAATTTGCTTTTGTCTTTAACTGATGAGCTGCCTTGCTATTGTGCCAATGTTCTGATTATATAATAGATATCATCATCATCATTTCACCATCCATTTTTCCATGCTTGAATGGGTTCGAAGGAATTTATTCAGACAGATTCTCTACAGCCTGATGCTCTTCTTTTCATCAGCCCTCACCGATTTTCAAGCAAGGTAACATTTCCTCATGGCCAGACATATTTTCATGGAATATTGGAAAAGAATGACAGTGACTATCATTTGCAACTATTGGGCTGTGTCAAGACAAGGTCTCTCTCTCTCTCTATCTCTCTTTCTCTCTCTCTCTCTCTCTCTTTCTCTCTCTCTCTCTCTCAATCACACACACACACACACAGGCTTCTTTCAGTCTTCATTATATTTGAACGATCATTGTAATTGTTTTGAGAGTGTTTAATTTTGTTTTGCACAAAAATAAACATCAATAGCTAATATAGAATTATGGGAACAAGTTTTTCTGTAGAAACATTTCCATAACAAAGATAAGTTTAAAGCATAATAATATTAAAACAAAGAATAAAATATATATAGACTCAATTTATACATGAACAATTGAACTTGAGCATTTCGGTTCAATGTCTCTCTCTGTCTGGGTAACCTCTCTGTCTGGGTAACCTCTCTGTCTGGGTAACCATATACCTCCTCTACAGCAAGACTTCTGTTTTCTGTCTCTCTGTCACACTCTAATCTTTCATCATATGATACAAGATCATCTCCTCCAATGCCCCACCCCTCTCAAAGATTCCTTGGTGACACTACTAGTGCAGGTGCCACTTAAAAAGTACCCAGTCCACACTGTAAAGTGGTTGGCATTTGGAAGGGTATCCTGCTGTAAAAACCATGTCAAAATTGATCTCACCTGTGCAAATGCCAAGTAAAAAGCACTCAGCTCACTCTGCAGAGTGGTTGATGTTAGGAAGGGCATCCAGCCATAAAAACCATACCAAAACAGACATAAAAACATGGTTCAGGCTCCTGCCTGGCCAACTTCTGTCAAACTATCCAACCCATGCCAGCATAGAAGAATGACGTTAAACGATGATGATGATGATGATGATGTTCAGCTCACAAAATGACCCATCTGTTTGTGTTGTATAGCAATAATAGTAACTGATGATACTTTCATTCTCTGTGTATCTTTTTTACATTTTTGTGGGCAGGACAAACAGAGAATATGACATACTGCCAGTTATGTTAATGCATCAAGTATATATTTCTATTAGTATTTACCTTTCATCTTTTTGGTGTCAATAAAATAAGTACCAGTCAAGTATAGGTGCCCCATTTAGAAATCAATTTTGAGATAATTATACTAAATATATCATGCCCTGAATGATGGAACGAGGAGAATATGGAAGTTGTAGGTATTATAACTAAGTAAGCTTCTTAATTTATGTAGCTGTGTTTGGTCATGTGTTGGGCCATAATTTATTTCTGGTTACTTATTGTTCTGCAACTCCTGGTTAGTTTTTCCCCAAGATGTGTACATCCTGGTTTTTAGGATAAGCATACCATATCCTTTTGTGCTGTAAGGGGCAACAAGAATGGTTGTTATCAGGAAGACCATCTAACCATAAATCTCTCCTCCTCAAAATCCCATGTGGCTTTTGAGGAAGGGCTGATGTAAAGATAATGATGTGACTATCTTGTCTCCCTAGATATTAAGGATAAGACAGTTCAAAATATACTTTCTTTTATCAAGATGGTAGAATGTGATTTAGGGAAATTTTGACTACTATTTCTTGCAAGTCAAGTGAATACAAAAGAAGCAAATTTTTTTTAAGGGGAGTGTTCTGTGGGGAGTGTTGACTTATTTGTTGATTGTAATCTTAGTGGTGATTGTATATTTATATTAGTGGTCACTGTATATTTATATTAATGTTATCCCAGCAAATATAAGGAAAATCTAAAGTGTGCAGTGTTATATGAAACATTCCTTAAAAATAATAAGCTACTGAGAAAAGTTAAACTTAAGAAAGAACAAGCATACTTCAACTTTCTCTGTTTTGAAAAGTAATATCACACATTAAGTGACTTGATTGTAAAGTGATACTTATTAAAATATATGTATTACAATCTAAAGTGAAATTCCTTAAAATATTAATTTAAACACTTTACACTGTGTCAAAGTAAATTTTGGTTTTGCCTACTATAACATCTAATTTTTTTTCTTTTTGGCATGAAAACTATATTGATTTATTTTGAGATGCTGAGTGGTAATAATAATAAGCTTGGGGCTAATTAGAAATAGTGCTAATTAAAATGATTATATCTAATTAATAGTAATGTTAAGCACTACACTTGATGATGATGATGCTTAGTATTTTCCTAGAAAAAAAAATTAAAACATTCTATCAAAACCTCAATCTAAACAGTAAGACATGACGTAAGTAAAATCATTGTAAACAATGCCCCTTTGTAAGAAGTTTGAAATATTTAAATGTTTTTTTATAATGCCTTACTAACTTTAAATTCTATCTTTTTCTCTGGCCTATGAAAAGCCTCACACCAATAAAAGAACATTTAATAGGAGGAATTTTTAGTTTTTTCAAAATCAGGAAATGGAAGAACTCTTTGCTTTCTTGAGATACAATCTTTGATGATCAGCTTATTTATTATATATTGTTAAATCTATATTACTAGTAAGTTATTAATATTTATATTTGTTTTTCATTTTCAGAGGCAGTTTTTTGACAATGTGGCCATGGAAGAAGGAAAAACCACCAGGTATATTTTATCATACATTGCACCCTCCCGAACTTTTCATATTCTAACAGCAGTTGTATTTTTTTTACAATCTTAAGAAGTATATAAGTTCTTCTAAGGAAGTTCTGTCTTTAATGGTGTTTTATATATTCTTATATTTTTTTCTGGTATCAACCATTTGGCTGTAGCTTTGATGGGGCTCAGCCATATGGGATATTTGAGTTGGGAATTGCTTAAGAAAAGTTGGCTATTAATATAAACAACTGGTTTTACATGAAAGACATGAAAAGAATGTCTCCTCCTTTAGAATGAGACATGGTTGAGTTGTAGCTACAAAATATTGTAAATTCATTAAACATGTCATGTGTTGAAGCTGTAAAATAAAATATCCAGTTATAAAACATCTGAGAAATTAAATATCTTATTTTTATATATTTAGTCAATATGTACATACAAAAAAAAAAGCAAAGCAAAAACAAGCTTCCCTCTCCTAAATCAAAACAAATAAAAAACAATGGCAAAAACAGCAAAAAACAATAGAAACGTTTTCAGAATAAAAAGGCATAGCTGTGTGATTAAGAAGTTTAATCTGCAACCACATGGTTTCAGGTTCAGTCCTACTGTGTGGCACCTTGGTCAAGTATCTTCTATTATAACCTCTGGCTGATCAATGCCTTGTGAGTGGACTTGTGCGATGGAAACTGAAAGAAGCCCATCATATATATACGTATGTGTGTGTCACTATATGTGTGTGTTTGTATCACTTTACTTATCTTGATGTTGTATGATTGTTGTAAATGAATGTCATTTATTTCCAATATTCTGCACCTGTCTGGCATGGGAGGATTATTACCTTGCTTGGAAACAAGTAAGGTTTAGTGACATGAAGGGTATCTGGACTTAGAAAATCTACCTCAATAAACTCCAGCTGACCCAAGCAGGCATGGGAAAATGGGTGTTTAAATGATGCTAATGATGATGATAACAGTAATCATTTGAAAAATCTTCTAGGTTTAGGGATAGTGGACAAGAATTAGCTTTCTGACTGCTGGTCAAGCTTGGAGTGAGGAAGTCAACTTATTATAAATATATTTATAAGAAATAGAAATTGTATATGGGGTTTGGTATTTGAAATATTTGAAACATAAGAAATTGAGACAGTATTTATCTAAATACTTTGTTTAGTTGCACTTTTCTTTTTAAATCCAGGTTATTTTTGTCGTAAATCTGTCTAGAGTTGATAAAATGAGGTGCAGTGATTTGCAGATGTCAAATAAATCTTATTCCACAACTTAAGTTGTTTTTACTTTAGAATGTCAAAATGACCAAAAAAAAAAAAGCAATATTTAAACCAGTGGTTGCATGCTAAATCTAATGTTTCAATGTTGAGTGTTAAATTCAGTGTTTTTATATTTTTAAACACTTTATTTTTAATTTTCTCATTTGTAGTTATTAAATTACACTTCACTTCATTTTAATTAACATTTAGTATAAAATGTGTGTGTGAGTTTATAAGAGATGTTGCCATCTAACTAGAGGTAAATTGAGGATTTATCAGCTGTTGCATTGTGCTCATCACAGATGATGTCTACATCAAGTAGAGCATTCTGTCCAAACTAACTAATTGGTGTTTCATCTTCATTGTGATTGGGTATTGATTTTATTTCACATTGTGTTTGTGTATATGTACATTTTTTGTTTGTTTTCATCTTCCTTCATCATGTGTCTATATCTTGTCATAGAAATACACACCTGTCAGTTAACATATTTATATTACACACACACATACACATACAAACAAACATTGAATATTTTCATGTCATAACCTGATTTGTTTGTTGTCCATCAGAACAAGTTTTATCTTGAAATCTATGTCTGGATTAATTGATGTAAATTGAACTGTCTCATACACCCACCCACAGGTTTTGTATGTGTGTGATATACATACAAATATCATGTTTGCTTCAAGCTACTGATTTAATTTTGACATGGAGGAATCTAAAGGAGGAAACACTAGAAGTGTTTGTTATTATAACAGTTTATATTCCTGAGATAACTTTTGATATTACCAAAGATGGTAGTTGGAGTTTCTTTAAAATGCCTATATTAATTTTTTTTTCCATGCTAGCATGGGTGGGATTGTTCTGGTAAGATTGAATTTTTGTGTATTTTTGCAGAAGTAGTTTTTACACCTCAAAATTATTATTGTTTAACCCCGAGTTAACTTTGATTAAAGCAGGTATATGATCAAAGGGATTCAAGCTGTGACCATTCTGTCTTTTTAGTAGCACCCAGGACTATGTTATCTAATGTGTTCTTTCCTTATTTAAAATGGTTGGGTGTGGTTTGGGGGAGATTCGGGTGCTATTTGTAGCAAGTCAGATATGTAGAGGGACCTTTGACACCTAAAAGTTGTTCCTACTGCTAATCAGTAGTCAAGAAGTAGATGTGAATATTGTCAGTTTGGAAAAGGGGAAAGCAGTGTTTTGTTCAAGAGAATAGGTGAAATGTTATAAAGTTTGAACTTCCCAACACCTCATTAATTACAACATTCTTCTTTGTGAAAGTGAGCAACTCATAGTTGTGTACAATGATGGAGGAATTTAAACATTCACAGTCTTTATCCTTAGAATTCATTTGCCTCAAGTTGGTTGTATGAAAATAGAATTTAGATTTAACAGTTCGGGGTCAAAGTAAAATAGTTGAATGCAATTTGATGAAAGGCCAACCTCTCTTTTTTGTTTCCGTCAATTGAATCATGCTCTTAGCAAAATACAAAGCTCAGAATTGTCTATTATATAGCTACCATTAAAGAGGTTTACTTTGAACTGAGCCACTTAAAATAACATAATATATTTTGATGAAGCTGTTGAACTTACAACAGGATACTTTTGCTACTGCCCACTACTCAGTTTTGAAGTAGTAGAACCTATTTTCGGTGGACCACAGACACTGTTTATATGCACAACTCAGTGGCTGTTGCAGTGATGTTTATTCATAACCATATATATATGTTGACAACAGTGCTACACCTTAACTTCATAACAAATACATGTGTGTGTGTGTGTGTATATATATAAGTTCAATTAAAGGTTAAAAACCTCATTAAGGAATAATAAAATCCAATGAATATACTGGTTTATTACCTATCATAAAAAATATTGAATATTATACTTAATATTCAACTGTAAGGTAATTGGATAAACTGGGGTTTATATATATTTTAACAAATAAGAAAATAGCGATAATTAAATTAATAATTGTTAATTACAAAATTGGACATCATCTCTGACAGCTGTTTCAATTCAAGACTCTAGAAATTAATTAGTATAGTTAAAAAAATTTTAAAGTTGAATCTATTGGTGGTAGAAAAAGATATACTCTTACATTTTCATCCCTGTAACCTAACAGTTCAGCAAAAGAGACCAATCCAATAAGTACCAGGCTTAACAAAAAAGTATTGGGCTCAATTCAGTTGACTAAAAGTTCTTCAATGTGGTGCCCCAGCATGGCCATAATGACTGAGATAAGGAAAATATATATATACATATCATGCTGGCTTAAATAGATCTATACCACTTTCTATTGAGCAGTACAGTAAATGATTATTATTTGTGGAGTTAGTTAAGGTTTATTCGTTTAGTAGTGAGATACCATTGTTATTTTGGATAATACTGGTATCTCACTACACAGATAATTTTCACCATAAATAAATACATGGAGTTGTATTTCTGTATAGTCAGGAAGTTTCACAATTTCCTACAGGGGTTGCTGCTTGTTCAAATGAAATACAATATTTGAGGTATTTTCTTGTGAGGTAAATGCTGTTGCTGAACCAGGAATAGGTTTTACTTAAAAAAAAAAAAGAAAAATCCCTGATGGTGTTAAATCATGTGGTAGACTAACTTTAGGAAATTCTTTAGAATTCTTTCTCATTTAAAAAGAACCAAAACAAATCTACCATGGTTCTTGTGTGATGTTTGAAAGGCAATATAAAGAGTAGGTTAGGTGATACATAGTTATTTTCAACACATTCATCGATAAATGAATAATTATTGCTTTTCACAAGTCTATGATGATAATCCTAATTATTAATACTAAAAATCTATATAAACAGCAAAAATGAGTTTTTAATGAGTTTCTATGAAATCTGGTTCTGTTGAAGCTTCATAAGAAATATATTCTCTTAACTTTTTGCGTATTCATATTATTGTTGGATTTAAGGTAACCAATATATTACTCCGAAATATTCACCAAAGTTGTTGGTTTTTGCCATCATTAAAGGGACATAACAGTAAATTAGAATATGCGATGGTAGATAATTCTTGTCTATTTATAAGTTTATTTCACTGTCATTTGACAACCTTTTGATGAAGAATGTTTTTAAATAATGGAATTTTTTTTAAAGATGAAATTTTGCAATTTAGTTATCATCATCATCACCACCTTAACACCCACCTTCCCATGTGCACATGGATCAAATAGAATTTGTCAAGGCAGATTTTCTATAGCCAGATTCCCTTCCTGCTGTCAGCCCTCACCTGTTTCCAAGTGTGGTAATATTTCTCCATGACCAGACATGGCACAGAAGGTTAGGAACAAAGGATGCCACTTGCATAACAGTGACACATGCTTACAACTATCATATGGTGCCAAAGCAAGGAGACAGGTAGTAACACATGCACATACGTGTACACACACACACACACACACATATATATATGATGGGCTTCTTTCAGTTTCTGTCTACCAAATCCACTTATAAGGCTTTGGTCAGCCTGGAGCTGTAGTAGAAGGCACTTGACCAAGGTGCCACACTGTTGGAATGAACCCAAAACTACATGGCTGGGAAGCAAACTTCTTGCTACACAATCATGTCTGTGCCTATAATCCCTTAAAAATATTTTCAATGTTAGTTTAGTGAAAGTTATACTAATGTGAGAAAGACCACCACTACCACCACCACCACCTCTTGTGGCTGCTGCTGTTGTTTTTGAAGCCATTAAGATTTTTTTAAATGGTGAATAAAATTGAATGAGTGGATTGTTGTAAGTCTCATGCTTGAGGATTTAGTTGTTTGAATACCTGCTCATTGAATTGGCACTTAAGAGGCAGAACATTCCACAGGCACATGTATCTTTAACATAATTCTTAGGCAGAATCAGAGTCACATAGTGTGACAAGGCCAAACCTTTCACTTACAGGGTACAGTCCATCTGACAAATTTCCTATCAGTTTTCAGTTATCTAATATCACTGACAAAGCATAAGTTGGCCTGAAGCTATGGTAAAAGAGACCTGCCTAAGATGACACCCTGTGGGATTGAACACTGGACTTTTTGATTTACATACCTTCATGTTCCTCTCTATCAAAATACGGTTTAGATCATAAAAACTAAACATTTTCTTTCTTTTACAAGATATAGAAAAGAAACTATAACCTGTTTAATAAATCTTTGATGTTATTTCATTTATTATTTCTCCCCATCAAGTTTTACTTATGTTACTAAAGTGTAATTCAGAGGAGCAGCTGAGTATTTTTCAGTTTCTGGAATTGAAAATTATATCTCTGTGTGTGTGTGTGTGTGTGTATATATATATATATATATATATATATATATATATATATCGGAAGGTTTGGAGGTGATGTACAGGAATTATAAATTAGAAAAAAAATTAAGGTACTCAGAAATCTGGATGGTTGTACATTAACAGATTTTTATTAATATGTCACATCTTTTATAAATCATATAAAAGATGTGACATATT
>NC_068982.1:109112176-109117171 GCF_001194135.2 Octopus bimaculoides
ATATATATATAATTTATGGTGTGCAAGAGAGAAGACTGCACTGGTATGGCCATGTAATGCATATGGATGAAGACAGCTGCATAAAAAAATTGTGGAGAGAACTTGTGGAGGGATAGACTCAGGAAGACATGGGATGAAGTGGTGAAAAAGGATCCTCAGATGTTGGGCTTCACTCAGCAAATGACAAAGGAAAGAGACTTCTGGTGATTTGCTGTGATTGAGAAGACATGTCAAGCTAAGTAAAATCATGACCATCCATACATACAGGCATGTCCTTATGGCCATGTCCTTCACTCTCTATCTCAGCCGAGAGGTCCTTGTCTTGCAGGCCCGTAGGTGCTGTTGTCACGTAAAAAGTACCTGTTTCAGTGTTGCATAAAAAGTACCTGTGCTGGTGACACATATAGAGCACCTGTGCTTGTGTCACATGCCCGTGCCACATATAAAGCAGCTATAGAAAGTTTAAAAGGTAGAAGTGAGACAGTTGTAGCCAATGGTGCTCTCTGAGGAGACATCAATTCTCAGCAGATTTCCTCAGGGGAATGTAATGAGACCTCTACTGTTTGTGGTAGCTCTTTCAGACATGCCCCCAGTCATGCAGTCAGACACTTTCACCAGCTATGCAGATGATATGAGAGTATTGCAGGTGGTCAAGGACACTGATGACACCCTAGAACAGTAAAAAAAAAAAAAAATCTGAATATTAGTATATAAGCGGGCTTATTAAAATAAAATCCAGTTCAATGCTTAGAAGTTTCAAGCGCTCTACTATCAGCAATTGGAATATACAGGAACAGGGAGTAGTGCCGTCCTAGAGTTAGAGTTGATCTCTGACAGGGGAATCCACATGAATAATGATTCAACATTTCATGTGCATATTACTAAGATGGCAACACTGTGCAGGTGAGTAGCTGGTTGGATTCTGAAATCATTCAGATCAAGGAAGAAGAATACCAGGCTACTCTTATTGAGAACATTTTTTCAGTCATGTGGTTTATTGCTGCTCTCAACTGTGGTCACCACAAAGTATCAAATTAACAGTGGACCTCCATGCATTCCAATGCCACTACACAAAGAAGTTTGGTGAAACAGTCCAGCTACCAGGAGAGGCTAAAAGAACTGAAGCTTTACTCCTAGAAAGAAGCTGCTTGCTTGCTTCATTCTTTTGCAGGTTTGTCGTCTCAGAGGCATCATCATGCATAGAATCAACCTGGTCAACCAGTGCTCCCCATTACTGGCGGTCCCATACCAGCCACTTCTCAAGATGATGTTGAGCTTCTGGAGATCTTCTTTAATCATGTCCGCTGTGCTGAATGAGAGTAAGGCCCTGGTAGGATGATCTAGCAGGAGGCAGAGGGCATATCTGTTCTAGCGCATGTGGCAGATAGCTATGAAGTGGGAGATTGTGGACTGATGCTTGTATACATACATTTCTTAATTGGAAATATGATTGCACCATCTGATGTTCTTGATGGTTCTCAGGACTCTACTATTAAAGCTGTTGATCCTCTTTGCCATGGGGCCATGAGAGGTCGTGTTTCTGCTCCATAGAAGTGATCAGAGAAGACCAATGCATTGTAGATGTGGAGCTTTGTTTTCCAGGTGATAAAGCAGTGGTGCCAAAGGGGCTCCCATAGGGGGTACATAACACCAGCAACCAGATAACATTTATGTTAGATCTCTGAGGTCAGGTCTCCATTGTTGATGACTGTGGAGCCCAGGTAGATGAAAGAGCTGACAAACTTCATGATGTTGGAGCCAATAAGGAGAGGGAGAGAGTCTGGGCCATCACTGATATGCATCAACTTGGTCTTTGCCCAACAAACCTGAGGGCCAAGCTTTGCTGATTCCTCTGAGTATATGGTCAATCGAGTTGCTGAATAGGGTGTATTGTCTGCATACTCCAGGTAGTGATGAAGTAGTGATGATGTATATTATATACATATATATACATATATATACATCCAGGTAGTGATGATGTATATATATATATATATATATGAAAGATCCTGGATGGTCTAGCTCCCAACTTTGGTATTGAAACTGGATGTCACTGCATAGTACTAAACATCCTGTCCTCTCCATCTAGAGTAAGGACAGAGTACTGTAACAACTTGGGTTTCAAGGGCCCACAGCTTTTCAACATTTTGTTAAACAGTCTCAGAAATTGGTGATGTAGATGTGGGTGTTTTTAAAGAACATTAGGACAAATTTTTACCTGAGTTACCAGATGAACTCACATCATAGCAGGAAACATAAAGAGCAGCTCTGTCTAACACACTACTTCACCAGAGATGCTTATGAAGAGAAGGTCAAGAGTAGTGTTTCTGCATGGCCACAGACTCTGGCTAAAACCAGTAAAAATAAAGTATTTGACAGCAAAGAAAAATGTATTTGAATGAATCAACATCTGATTAATCACTATGCTTGGATTTCATGAAATTGTTTTTCTGAATGATCCTGCCATCCATATCTTAAAACACTTGCATGGTTGATTTGTCATGACAGCACTTCTGTATATTACTCCGTACACTCATATCTACTGAAGCTCATCTGCTTTTTTAGGAAAGCACCATGAAGTTTGTGTTTGTTCCCTTCATGCTGTTTTTAACCTTATTTCTTTTCCAGGTTTGAAACATTTCATTTAATTTAGGTTACTAATGTGAATGTGTGAACATTCAATATTTCACTTGTTCCATCCCTTAGGCAATTTCAGATTTCAGGTTTCCTGTCTGTGAGTTCAACTGTGGTAAACAACTTGAAGGATTGGTTTTCATAAGTCTGGTGGGCAGTGTTTGTTGTTCATAGTAATGACAGTTTATTTTGTTTACAGAAAAAATAAATATATTTTTTTTATAAAGAACCTCTAACAACTTTCAGTGTTCTTTATTGTATCAGATATATTTCTGATATAGGTATTAGTGAATTTTGGCTTGTTTAAATTAGACACATTTCTGTGCTTGTAAATACATTGATGTACCCACACCGTCTCTTTTATCTTCTCTCATTGTGTTTGTTTGTGTTTGTATAAATGGTTTCTTTGTTTTCTTTTCTGTTGAAAATTTTATTAATTCATTACTTTCACTATTTTTTTCTAATAATTCTCCAGAGCTTTTCTTTGATCATAGATATGTCCAAAATAATGTTAAATTTTTACAATACTTTATTTTGCGGTACTGTATGTAGTCATAATCACCTACTCTGTTGTGAGCTAACTTCTGGGATTAATTGCATTTTGCATCATTGAACACATTATCAATATATATTAGTTAAACCTTTGTTTATGTAACTACTTTTTTATTCAAAAATTGTATATATTTGTTCTTTATCAAGCACTGCTATCACAGGTGGCTTATCTGAAAAAAACTATGGTTACACATCCTTGAACAAACTCAAACTGCATTCTCTCTGTATTAGTTTTGCTGTAACTCTCTCTACTACCTTCATTACTTAATACATTAGTGCTAATGTCCCTTTACTCTATGCATTTCCTTTAATTTTGTTGCTGGTTTTCTAGTTAATTTGTTTTATTGGTTAGATATGTAATGAGTGTTAACCCAACTCCCATCCAGAGGCTTTTAGCATCTCATCAGATATCTCATGAAGCCCTTTCTCTGTATTTGTAGATTTACTTGCATTATCCACCATCTCATTAATCTGACCATTTTATCAGCTGCGTGTAGAGCTTGGTTATCTCTTTGTCCTGTGCATTTATGTAAATACAGGTGTATGTGTGTAGATTCAGCATTACAAGATGGGGAGTGTAACACACAGACACTCGTATACATTTAATAACAAACTCCAAATAATTCCAAAGATCAGCCCATGTCTTGATGACTGCTTCACTTACCCATCAACCTGAACGGAGTAAGAGCCTCACCTTTCTGCTGATATATTGATGAAAGTACATACATAATTTTTTTTTCTTTGTGACTAATTGTCAGTCAAGTTTTTCTCGCTGCTGCTTAAGTGTTGTAAGCAGCAACAAGTGAGGTGTTTGGTCAGCATTGTCTGCGTTGTTAAGGTAACTCATTTCTTCATCTCGTCTATAACTGGCAAGCAGTTTGAAGAACACCTGTTTAGAGAACACCTACTGCTGATGTGGCACTCTTGTTCCTATCATCGTTGTTGTTGGTGCTGCTGCTGTCACTGATGGGGATGATGGTGAGTTTGGGGCAGCACCTTGTAATTTTGAGAAATTTACCTACAGTTGCATGCTGCTAACTTCGAGTTCTTTGTGTACTGCTTTTGTATTCACTTCACATGTTGCTACCTGGTAGACTAATTATTTTGATCTCAGTGGAAATATGCCACGCATTTCATCATCAGCCAGAGTTCACATTGGTGATGGGGAAGGTAAGCTATTTTTTCAAGTTCAACAATAATAAGAATAATAGCAACAGCTATAATAGTTTTAGCTACATATTTCTGTCAATTTAGTGTGTTTATTATACGTCAGTGAGAAGAATAACCTTTCTCTTTTACTTCATGTGTATATACTCACATGCGACAAGTACACATGCAGATAAATAAACCACCAGTACTCAAAATCACAAACATACATATTTCAAAATAATGTTTTTCTTTTTAATTTATTAGTTTTATAAGTTTGGATGCTTACACACACACATATATATGTATCTGTATGCATGTAAATAGGTGTGTGTGTGTATGCATGTATGCATTAAGAATCAGTTGGTGATTCACGTCTTTGTTACAAATGAATGAATCATCGAATGATTCCTAATAAATATACCCTCTATACAATATACAATGTATTGAGTGCCTTTTACTTCCATTTGTAAGCATGTGTGTGTGTATTGTATTTAGGCATGTTTATGCAGACATGTAAAATTGTGTGTGCATGTATATGTATATATATGTGTGTGTGTGTGTGTGTATATATATATATATATATATATATGCGCATACACAGTTGGTTGTGTGAGTGTGTGTGTGTGTGTATATATATATATATATATATATATATATACA
>NC_068982.1:109117181-109124831 GCF_001194135.2 Octopus bimaculoides
CACACACACACATACACACAAGCATGTTTATGTGTATGTATATATATATATATATATATATATATATATACACACACACACACACACATACACACACTCATATACATAAAAGCATGTCTATGTATGTATAACTTGGTGCAACACTGATTTTATGCATTATGTTGCATGTTGATCCTTGTCTATGACATGTTCTTATGTTACCTGCTCTAAAGCTTATCAATTGCTTATTGCCCTACCTATGTCAATATGATTATGCATTATCAAGTATCTAGTTCTGTTCCCTAGTAGTTACATTTGCACATTCATAACAAGGGCAATATTTGATAACAAAGGAGTAGAATCTGAAGAAACTAGTGAAGGTGTGTGTGTGTGTTGGCATATCTTGATGTGAAGAGTTGAAATATTGGAATAAAGTTGCTGTAAGGAAGGAAGATGTAACTTTTAGGACAGAACCTTTTTGTTAGAGAAAGTTGAAACAAAATAATATAATTTACTGATTTTAAATGTTACAAATTAAATTATATTTCATTGTCTGATTTGACTGAAGAGAGACATAGTAGTTTTGAAATCGAGACGCAGAATTACTGATATGAGATAATGTGTTTAAAATGATTTTTGGAACCAACTTTCACCTAGTAGTTGAGTGTGTTGCAGAAAGAAGGAAGGGCTTTCAACTCTAATTATAAGCTAGTAAAGTAGCCACTATATGGTTGCATGACCTGCTAGAAATAGTTGCCAAGTCTCGCTCTCACATTCTTTAAAAACTTAAAAAAGGAACGACACATAGTTTGAGATCAACTGTGTCTAAAAACAAAATGTACTGGTTACAGTTTTGGTCCATAAGTGTGTTCAGTCAAGGTTGACCTGGGCCAAAAACAACAACTTGTTCCAGCTATAAGAAAATATCAATAGTTACAAAAATATTTGAAGAAAATCCTAACATAAGACAAAATTGTCAAAAGTAAATATATTTAGCACTAAAATAAATTATTTACTTTGTTAAATTTAATTGAAGCCTTTTTCTTACTTTTATAATCTCCATCATAGTTTGATCCCTTCAGTGTTAAAATTCCAGAAAGAGTGAAATAAAGACCTTTTAAAAGTTATGACTACCATTAAAAAGTAAAAGAATTATTGTAAAAGAATTGCTATATTTTAAAAACACTCAAGTTTAATGTTTTGGATAACTGATTAAAGAGAAATGAATTCAAAACAGCTAAAGTTCTTAAGCTGTGTACCTAGTCAAGGTACACAGCATAGCCTTCTTTGAAATGCCCTGCTGAAGATGAGATGTCATTTTCTTTTCATGACTGGGAGGTTGATGGTGGGAATGGTACGTAGCTGTAAAAATATTTCCAGCAAGTTATGAATAATCAAATGTGACAACTATTCGATCTAGGAAAATAAGTGAAACAATCTAAAACAAAATCAAATGAAAACTGGAAGAATTCGTAGCTTTGATATTTTATTAAAATTTTTAATTTTCCTTTATTTAACATTTTGTTATTATCCTATTGTTACCATCATCCCATCACCCACGTAATAATGATCATCACCATATAACATAGCCCTATCCTTATTGATATCACAATTGTTATCACCACCATCAAACATTATAAGTATGAGCCAAGGACGGATCCTCTTTGTGGTCACTTGACTTGCTTAAAGTGGCCGTCAAAACACAGTCATTACATCTTATTGTCATAGTGCATAAAGTTGTTCTAGATATTCTTAAGAAGAAGGGATGGTTACAGCTGGAATACTTTGATCATAGGTTTGCTTTATTGAGCTGACCTGTTGCTAAACAACAGAAACATTGTAATCACTATCATCTCAACTATGACAATCAATGTTTACATGTTTTTTGTTATGGTGTTATTGTCATATTTGTCCTTCATGTATCGAATGATTCATCATAAATAATCAACCTTAGTGGGATTTTATATCTTACCATTAATTATTCAGCCATAAATCAGCCCTGATTAAACAGACTTGTGATCAAAAGCAATCCAGCCATGGCTTTCTTGTATTTTTTCTAGACATTGTGTACTCTGGACTACTACATTGTTCAATGTGTCCTTCCGTTTTTAGAGATGGGAGGGTGCGATTTGAGGAAGATTTAGATGCTATTTCTAATGGGCAGCATGACCATGGAGAGCAGATCTTTTTTTGATTTTTGTGTCACAGCACGCTTATATGGCGAATATGGTGCCATATATTGTATGTAGGTGTGCTGCAAGTTTTTGCGGCAACTCCGAAAGTGTCAAGAGATTTTAAAAACACTTGAGTTTTTTTAAATGCATGTGTACCATTGAATATGTGTTCCTTTATGTCAAAGTGTAATGCTTGCATCAATCTCTATTTTAAAACAGTTTTGACATATTTTATATAAGAAAACTGCTAAAAAGGTAGTGGTGTACAGTAACACTTTTAATGCCTTATTTAGAGTGCTGTTGGTGAAAGAAAAATTGAAAATTGCTGCCGTATAATGGCTCTCTTATTGACTTATATCACTTATAGTTACTTTTGTTTAGCTCCAGTTCGATCACAATGTAACAGACCTATGATCAAAGACATTCCAACCATGACTATCCTGTCTTAAGGGTATATAAGACTATATTATTTGATGTCTTTTCCTTAAGTGGTGGCTCGTTGATAAAATTAGTTGGGGTGCTGCTTCACAAAATTTTGAGCTGTTGTTTTAATATTGTGTAAAAGGAAACAAACTTATAAAAAGAAAATTTATACATAAACTTGATCGGTTCAAGTTTTAGCCACTGCCAGGTAGTGTTTAATTTGTTCACTGAACACCACCATGAATTCCCCCTTGTTTTTCAAAAAATACCCCCTAAATCACGAAATGGGTGGGTGGGGGCGATGGAAATGTGCCCTATTTTTCAAATCCTGGCAGCAACACTGAAGCAGGAAGCAGGATAATAATCTAATTCTACACTTTATCACATTCAAGAATATAAACACATTTTTAAGCACAACACATGCGGAGTCAAAAAGGAACACTACCCTTCACTGGAACACTTGGATTGGCACTGTCGTTCTTGCAGTGCTCCACATTGTTGGAACTGTGAAGCGCACAGTGCTATACAAGGATTTTTGTATTTTTTTCATTAACTAAGGGATGGCTACTGAAACGAAGCTTAAGGATTATATAATGTACAAGTTTAAAGAAAGAATTTTTTAAAGAAGGACTTATTATATTGAATATTATTGATAATATTGACTGGAAATAGGGGGTGCTGCAGTTCCAAGCTGCTACTGGCAGGGAGTGATTTGAAGTTTTGGTTGCTTTTTGTAGCAAGTTGGATGGCCATGTGTAGTAAGCGTATTATACAGGGATAGTTAAAAAAAATAAATAAAGAGGTAAGGAGGTTTTACAAATATTAAGGTGTCAGTAGTGCTAAGTTTTCCAATTCATTTCTTATTTCATATACACAATTATGTTTTTGTGTGATTATGTCTTTGTTTCTGTAGGAATTGTATAGTTTTATTTTTCATAAGTTAAAAAGAGGAGGAGAGGCAGTTGCCGTAATTTGCAGGTCTTCTGAGATTGGTGAGATTTATGTGACTGATGCCTAGAAGGTGCTTTGTGTAGTCACTTGGCCTGCTAGAAATAGCTACCAAGTCTCTCTTGTATCAAACCATACCATTTTAGGTTCCCTGCATACAAGAAAACACAGAATGGTCATGGCTGGATGCCTTCGATTATACATCTGTTTAATCAGGATTGATCTAGGGTTAAACAACAACGAGTCAGTGTCTGCAAGAATAAACATGGTTGAGGAAAACTGGTAGTGGGGGGAGGGGGAAGAACTGTGAGAGTGGTGGTTTGTTCCAAAGTAACTGAACTCCACTAAGGGTTCCCAAATGCCAGGTGTTGGTGTTAAACTAGAGAGCTTGTTTTGTTTGGCATGTTAAACATAATTATTATTTGCATGATATAATAATAATAATAATAATAATAATAATAATATTACTTTTGGAATTTTGAAATTTATTATTATTGTCATCATCATCGGTGGCAGCAGCAGTGAATGGGAAAGAACAAATGGTATGTCTTAATTGTACTCCTCCTCTCTGAGAATGTGCAAAATGGCTTTGTAAGAATAACCTGGAGATTTCAAGTAATAAGTTGACTGTAGGTTTCGTTTATAACTTTTTTTTATGTTCTTTCTCTATTTTTCCATTTACCCACTTGTGATTGAAATCTAGAGAAGAAGAGTAGAGAAACACCAAATTTGTCAGCTTTATTTCATGAATACACCATTTTTTTTGTTAAAGCATAATAAATTTGAGATTCAAATGTCTGCTACTATGTAGTCATTAAATAAGTGATCGGCTATCTAATAGCGATTACTTTATCTGTTGCTGTTTTGTCCTACATCAACCCTATGATCAAGCATATTACATCTTTAACTATTCATTTCTTTATATACAGAGTTAACAATTCTGTTAAGAAGAATTGTTTATCCACATTCTGGTGTAACATGATAGCATGGCTTCTGTAATATCAGATATTTCAGTGTTGCATAACCATCCTAAAGGTTGTTTGGGATGGTTGGCTCCTCTCTCTTGCAGTATCTTCATATTTGAGCAGGAGAATAATATACCTTTAACTGCAGTCAATTCCATTTGAAGGGAGGCCCTTGGAAAATTAACAAGATTTAAGTTCAAAGAAAATGGTGCTTGAGAATCTAAAGAATTTGTCTGCATGTCACAGACCCAAGGGGAAAAACGTTTTTATCATACATGTCATCTTTTCCTGAGGAGGAATAAATAAGATGACCAAATGTATAAAGTATTGAATCTCCTGTTTGTAAGTTGTCATTTCAAATCTGCTAGACAGACACCTTATTCTTCATTTCCTCAGTTAACCTAGCTATTCGGATGTTAGGATTATCTAGAATAATCTGGTGGGAGATTTATCTCTCATCTCATTTGCTTCACATCATGATTGGAGTTAACACTCTTAGAAGGAATTTACAACTTTACAACAGTAAGGGGAAAATGGTAATTGTTCATTTTTTTTTTAAGGAGATAGTGTGACATTTTGGGAAAATGTATTCTATTATAACCTAAGGGTGATTAATGTCTTGTTGGTGAAATTTGCTAAATGGAAACTGTACAGCATATGTGTTGGTCTTTGCATATCTTTGCATTGATATCACTTGTGCAGTAATGATATTTGTTTATGTCTATAAGCAATTGGTTCAATATGAGAAGATCAGTGGAATAAAGTACTTTCCTTGAAAACAAATAGTGGTTAGCATCAGGAAAGGCACTCAGCCATCGAATACTGCCTCAAGCAGTCTTGTCCTACACATGTCTGCATGGAAAAAGCAAATGTAAAAATACTGATGATGGTAAATACATGTACATGATGGTGAATACATGATGTTTTTGCACCTGTAAAGATGCACTCAAACTTTTTATCACACAATCATGCCTACACTCATTGAAAAATGAATCATACATACCTTCTTTTATTTGTTTAGTATACATCTATTTTTCTATGCATGGATGAAATAATTGTTTCAGTTACACATTGAAGAAATGTTTCTTATTCTAGAGCACAGAACAAAGGCTTTAGAAATATTATTTGAAATTATGATCATTAGCTCTCAGTTTTCTTGCTACTTGACTGCAAAATTAATGTATCTCTTTCAAAAGTACATATAACAATATACACATGAGCACACACATACGTAGCCACACACATGCACACACACACATACACACATTTGTTCACATGTGCATTATCAGAAAAAAACAAATATTCTTTATGTAACTGGTACTGATGCATACAGTTGGCAAATATTTACAGCTGGCTTGCGGCACCCAAAGACTCAATAATACACCATTAATTATCAGTATTGATGAAACCACAAACCGTAATGTTGATGGTAGATAGATATTGATAGATAACTTAGGGTGGATTGATTAACTCAAGCTGGACAAAGTGACAATTAATGACTTGCTCCCTCTCTCTCTTTCTCTCTCTCTCTTTCATCTTGTCATCCACTGTAGTTCCTTATCTGACATAAACAAAGATAGAGAAAACCACCCATTGCCGTTGGGTATGTTGTTATTACTGTGGCAGTTTTTACAGCTGGGTGCTCTGAACACAAACTACTGTACAACATACCCATCCCTTGTAACATCTGTTGATTCACTGGGTGTGCTAAACTCTCTTTTTTACCATCACCAGCACCACCACCATTGTCATCATTATCATCATCCTTATATCATCATTCTTAAGTTCATTTTCTCATGCTGGCATGGACAGAAAGAGAGTTATGGAGGCAGTATTTTGTATGCAGCACATACTTCCTGTCGTAAACCTTTATTTGATTTTTAAGTTATTTATTTGCTTTCTACTATCTTCACATATAACAAAAGCATTAATTATGAAACACGTTGTTGACAAGAGACAAATATAATCAACATTATTGTTCACATTGTGATGCTGTAACATGTACAGAAACATTTACTCTCTCTTGTTCACTGTCTGTCTGTCTATGTCTGTCTCTCACACACATACACACACACCAAGCTTCTTGCTTATCAAATTTCATTTATAAGACATTGGTCACTCAAAGGTAACTTGCATTGAGATGGATCTAGCAACCATGTGGTTGCAAACAGCTTAACTACATATCAATACCAGTAACAATGATTCAATTATAATAATATTTCATTAATAAATGAATAGTTACACACACACATATATTGTTGTTGGCACTCCGTCGCTTACGACGTCGAGGGTTCCAGTTGATCCAATCAACGGAACAGCCTGCTCGTGAAATTAATGTGCAAGTGGCTGAGCACTCCACAGGCACGTATACCCTTAATGTAGTTCTCGGGGATATTCACCGTGACACAGTGTGACAAGGCTCACCCTTTGAATTTCTACAGCTGGATGCTCTTCCTAATGCCGACCACTCCCAGAGTGTAGTGGGTGCTTTTATGTGTCACCGGCATGAGGGCCAGTCAGGTGGTACTGGCAATGACCACGCTCAAAAGGTCTTTTTTATGTGCCACCTGCATGGGAGCCAGTCCGGCTGCACTGGCAACAACCATGCTTGAATGTTGTTTTTCTCGTGTCAACAGCACATGTGTCAGTAAGGCGACGCTGGAAACGATCACGCTCAAATGGTACTTTTACATGCCACTGGTCCGTGAGCCAGTCAGTAGCCCTGGCAACGATCATGCTCAGATGGTGCTTTTAACGTTCAACCTGCATGAGCGCCAATCAAGTGGTACTGTCATCAGCCATGTCAGTGATTTTGATTTCACTTGCCTCAACAGGTCTTCGCAAGCAGAGTTTACTGTCCAATGAAGTAAGGGTACTCATAAGAGGGCTGGTTATACACCACTGGCATAGGCCACAGGTTATGGTCTAACTTGGCTTGTTGGGTCTTCTAAGCACAGCATATCTCCAAAGCTCTCAGTCACTAGTCATTACCTTGGTGAGGCCCAATGTTCGAAGGTCATGCTTCACCACCTCATCCCAGGTCTTCCTGGGTCTACCTCTTCTACAGGTTCCCTCAACTGCTAGGGTATGACACTTTATCACACAGCTGTCCTCATCCATTCACAACACCTCACCATACAAGTGCAGTCATTTCTCTTGCA
>NC_068982.1:109125423-109127996 GCF_001194135.2 Octopus bimaculoides
GTGTCCATAGCTTACACTGGGTACATCTTATAGAGTTTCTACCTACACCTTTTCTACAGATCAAGCAGGGCCATCTACCTGAAGGGATTTGTGGTTTGTCAGCCTTCCTACTTATTAAGATTTTGGTTTTAGCTAGGTTGACTCTAAGGCCCTTCAATTCTAATCCTTGCTTCCACACCTGAAACTTCTCCTCTAGTTCTGGTAGTGACTCAGCAATTAGTGCAAGGTCATCAGCATAGAGGAGCTCCCAGGGGCATCCTGTCTTGAATTCCTCTGTTATTGCTTGGAGGACTATGATGAATAAGAGGGTGGTGAGGACTGATCCTTGGTGGACCCCTACCCCTACCCAGAATTCTTCATTGTACTCGTTGCCAACCCTCACCTTACTGACAGCATCCCTGTATATGGCTTGCACAGCTCTCACTAACCATTCAACTATCCCTAGTTTCTTCATCGACCACCAGATAAGGGATCAGGGGACCCTGTCAAAGGCTTTCTCCATGTCAACGAAAGCCAGGTACAGAGGTTTATCTTTGGCTAGGTATTTCTCCTGCAGCTGTCTTACCAGAGGCACGAACCAAAACTGCATCTCATCTTGACTGACTCTCTCCCTAATTAGTTGGGCTATGACCCTCTCCGTAACCTTCATTACCTCAGCCAACAACTTGATACCTCTGTAATTGTATCTAAAGCATCACCTTCACCTTTGTAGCAGTTGACTATGGTGCTGCTATACCAGTCATTGGTTATGACTCCTTCATGTATCACCTGGTTGACTATATGGGTGATTAGGCTATAGCTGACACCGCTAGATATTTTGAGCATCTCTGCTGTGATTCCTGATGGGCTGGGGGGCTTTCCCTGTCTTCATACCCTTAATTACTTTATCTACCAAGGTACTCTCAATTTCGATAGCTGGTCCCTCTGTTGGGTCGGCATTTGGCAGACTCTCTTTCTCCCATTCATTCTCTTTATTTAGCAACCTTTCATAGTGGAGTTCTATACTTAGGAGATGAGGAATTATGTACATTATTTACATTATTTACATTTGATGGATATTTGTCATCTTGTTGTTAGCAAAAAATAAGATGAGGACAAATATCCTTCTAATGTAAATAATGTAAATAATGTACTTTCATAGTGTCGTCTCCAAACCTCTCTCTTTGAGACCTTGTTTAATGCAAGTGAGCCATCATCCATGTGGACACATTTCTCTCCTACGATATCACGATTCTATCTCACACACTGTCTTGCAACACGAAATACCTCAAGTCTTTGGTCCTCACAGTGCAGAACATTGGCAAATTTTTTCTCATCTGCCTCCTCGCTGGCTAAACAAACCTGTCTCCTAGCTTCCCTTCCGGCAGTCTGATGCAATTCCTTGCTACCACCATTCTTCCAGTCCTTCCAAGCCTGTTTTTTTCCCCCAATGGCCCTGTCAACAATATTGTTCCACCACCCTGTTACCTTGGGTCAAAAGGGAACTTTGCACCATCCACAGATCCGGTCAGTGGCCCTCAGCAGGTTGTTCCATAGAAACCTCCAGTTGTCTTCCACATCATGTGATGCTATATCCCCCTCTATTTCGTCAAAGGCTTCGAGTATTAGGTCTCTAAATCTCTGTCCATTTGCAGGATCCTTAAGCTTCCAGACCCTTCTCTTCCATGCTGGTCGTCTTCTGGGCATCCATTTAGCCCTATCCTGAAGTCACTAACTACTAGTCTATGTTGTGGGTACATTCTTCACCTGGGAAGGTTTTGGCATTTATAAGCAGCTGTCTTTCCCTTTTCTGGTGAGGATGTAGTCAATTTGGCTAGTGTGTCTGCCAGAATGGTAGGTGACTAGGTGACTGGCAGGTTTCCTGAAGTTAGTATTGCAAACCATAAGATCATTTGCATCGCAAAACTCCAGCAGCCTGGTTCCCTCCTCATTGCGGGAACCAAAACCATAGCCTCCATGTATGCCATGGAAGCCCCCTGCATGTTGTCCAACATGTCCATTGAAGTCACCATCCACAAAGAGAAGGTCCCTGTCGTTCGTTAACGAGGTAGTCAGCAAGAGGGTGTCATAAAATTGGTCTTTCTGTCCATCAGGTAGCCCCGACTGAGGGGCATAGGTCAAGACAATTGCTAACCTATGGTGTAGCACTAATCTAATCTTAAGTATTCTATCGCAGACTTTCACTAACCCATTTCTCTGCAAGAAGTATACCCATGCTCCCAACCCTGTCAGTGTTCTCTGCCCAGAAAATCTTGTACCTATGTTCTTTGCCTGTGAGGAACCTTGCAGAACCTCCTCTCCACCTTACTTCTTGGAAGCAGCACAAATCTACACATCTCCGTTCAAGCATCTCAACAATCTCACCAGACATACCTTTCAGTGTGCCCACGTTGAGTGTGCCAACCCTGAGGGTGTGGGAGGTGTGGGCCTGTGAGACCCTGGGGTGGGGGATAGAAGCGTTATGTACCTGAAAAGAAAGCTCAGGTACATGATGTAGGGGTGGGGATGGCATTAAGCCTATAGAAGTGTTCGTGGGAGACAACCAAAGGATGTCAGAGGATAGGGACTTCCAG
>NC_068982.1:109128006-109135712 GCF_001194135.2 Octopus bimaculoides
GTAGGCGTACCGCGAAATAGCAGAATTAGAAAAGAACATCTTCTGGATTTGTATTCTTTTGGTGGAGTTATTAAGATGAAGTAGTGGAATCCGAATGAGCTAGTTTATATAGTGTGGAGTGGTGGAGGAGGGGGATGTGTTGGAGAAGCAAGTGATTATCGAAACAGAGAGAGGGACCAGGGTTAGGCTGGTCAAGAATAGAACATGAGGGAGAAAAATATTCTTTTGGGATTTTGAGTAACATAATTTAATGAAACAGCAAATGCTGAGAACAGTGAAATAGAATTGAAAAATTTTAGAATTTTCAGTCAGCCAATCTGTGACAAAATTAGAGAAATAAGTGACGATGTGACAAAATTGAATAAATGAATAAGTGACAAATAGCGAATATGCATAAGTTTGTCTTAAGACAACAGCGAGGAAGACGAAACTATGTTTAAACTATGTTTACATGGTAATGAAGTAGATTGAATAATGAAAAGAACTAATAAGGGGATTATGGTCTGTGCAGAAAAAGATGTGTTAGATGTATGAAGTTGAAAAAAAAAAAATCAAGATTTCTTATCTGAACATCTTCTGGATTTGTATTCTTTTGGTGGAGTTATTAAAATGAAGTAGCGGAATCCGAATGAGCTAGTTTATATAGGGTGGGGTGGTGGAGGAGGGGGAAGTGTTGGAGAAGCAAGTGGTTATCGAAACAGAGAGAGAGAGGGAGGGGGACCAGGGATAAGCTGGTCAAAGATAGAACACGAGGGAGAAAAATATTCTTTTGGGATTTTGAATAACAATTTAATGAAACAACAAATGCTGATAACAGTGAAATAGAGTCGAAAAATCTTAGAATTTTCGGTCAACCAATCTGTGACAAAATTAGAGAAATAAATGATGATGTGATAAAATTGAATAAATGAATACGTGACCATAGTAAATGCTCATGAAAGGAACTTAAATATATATATATATATATATATAAAAGAAATAGTTGAGATTCTTTTGAATTATGTATTTAAGTTGAAGCACCAAGTCAGTCTGGTATTATCCGCACAGCTTGAAGTAAGGTGAATAAAATCAAAATAAGCAACAGGATGTCAGGTAGTGATGCAGTATGACCATTCAATAGACAAGTAGTAAGAGCACATGTCCATTAATTATATCTGCACCTGCTTATTATTACATATACCAACATTGAATATAAACAAAATCATATTAAATCTATAGCTACAAATCGTTGAAAGTAGTATTTGCCATATATTTTTCCCACCTTCATTACAACCACCTCCATGTTACATCCAGCTCTCTTTAGACTATCTCACTAATAGCATTTATCAGCTATACCCAGTGAGATCCCTGGGCTGTTTCATTGACTTTATTTTATGTGTATCTCTTTTTTAAGATCTCATACATGTGGTTATTTGTCATTATGACAAATGTCCTTTGTATCTTTTGCATATTCATTATTTGCACTTATATATTTGTTTGAAGCTGATGATATACTCTGTTACTACATTATGTTTCTTTCTTTTGTCATCTGAACAACTGTACAAATTAAGGAACATGTAGTAGTAGCAGAGGGAATCATTAACATAATCTCTAAGTTTAAGTTTAGCCAGACTGCATCAATATTTCTCTGTATGAATATTGACTTGCAAAATTTCAAACCATTTTAAGTTTTTGGTAGGATTCATTTAACTTTGGTCACTGTAGAGCTGAAAAGATACAGCTTATAGGCATATTGAAAATAACATCACAAAGTTGAAAATGACTTACATATCATTGTTAAATCTGACAACTGATAAGAAATTGCTTTTATACTAATGCCGTACATATATTGCAAAATTGCTACTGAAAATGAAAGAAACTGTGAAGTCAGTTTACTACTGTCACTGTGCTGTTGTAAACCTTGCGTATATTTCCCAAGTTACATTTTATAGTAAGACTATATATGTTTTAAACACACTTTGGTTATTGAATCTTCTACAATTATCTTTCTTTTTGTACTATCATTAGTTTAACCATTTTGCTTCTAAATATTAGAATTAATCCTTTTGTGGAGAATAATAACTAATTATTTTCATTACTATTTGCATTTTATTTGTTTATTCAGGTTATTAGTTCAAAGGAAGTGTTCTAGATTTGAGTGTAGCCTTGCACTATGTTTTGATGCCAGCAATAATCATATAAAGTTCTCTCTTTGTCTACAGAATTGTAGACAGACTAAAATATATCTGTAAAAATGTAATTTGTTGATTGGCTGTACTTAAAATATTTATTCATCCCAGTGAGCTCCTCTTGTCTCTATTTTTGATTATATATGTACATGATGATGACAGAGATCTTCCAATGTATCATAACAACCCTGTGTCTCTTTGCAGACCAGCTGTAAGCTGAGCCAATCAAATTTGTTTTCCACTTATCTCTGATGTCATCTGTTTCATTTGTTTCCTGTATGAACTGCTTAAAAAGTGTCTTTAAAAATGTCCGTTTAAAAGTAGATGTCATTTCTATTCTTCCATTGTAATGATTTCATTTCTTCATAACAGACAATATTTGAATGTTGATTAGTTGAAAATAGCTACAAATATATAATGAATCAAAACAAAAATGAAGATCATGTTTCATTAGCCAGAGTTTTTGTTTGAGTTTAGATTGTTTATATAAAATAGCCTTAAACGTGTGGAAGTGCAGCAGCAGGAAAGCAGGGGAAAGAGGACAGTATCCCAGTTAAGGTGTTGGATATGTCGAAGATGTCAGTTGATACTGACAAATGGTATTGAAAAAATGTTTTGTTTAAAGTAGGGTGGTCTGTGGTGGAGGTGAAGTCAAATAAACACAATAGCAATTACCTGAATTAATATCTGTTGACAGTTTTTTATTGAGTATTTATGACAGGTATAGGTTATATCATCTGGCTTCTAACTTCCCCTAACTTGCTGTTCTATGACAAGTGATGATTGTTATGTTATAGGAAAATATAATTATGGCAGTTATGGGTTGGTTATATTGTACTTGTCTACTGCTTATGTTTATACTAGGGCAGATATACAGCAGTGTTTTAATATTTTCAGTTAAAGTATATTGCATGACAGAAGTGTGGTTATGTGTAAGGGTAGGAGACTATGAAAAATTTTGTGTTTGCCGAGAGAAAAATTACATCTACTTAAGCAACAAAACAAAGCATATTTCATGTCATTCAATTTCTTTTTTATTTACAGTTTACAAATATTTTTTTTTCTGTGAATTCAAAAAATCCCCACAAAAACCATACATGGTTTGAAACCAAGTCATAATCACATTTAGCTTGAAACTAGCTCTTAATCCTGATTGGTTAGATACTAACACTTAAAATCTTGTCTTTCAATCAGCTGAAGTAATCCAAAAACAATTGGTTACATGAAGAATCTCCATCAATAGCTATTGCTCATTCAAGATTGTTAGTTACTTATCAGTCAAGTATAAGATTATTTTTCTCTTGCATCATTTTACAAAGCGTTTTAATTGAATTTTAAGCATCTATTTGTAATCTTTTGTATGGTGATTTGTTCACAAAATGTTCATTTGTTTTATGCTTGTTTTTCCATGCTAGTATGGATTAGATGAATACATATTATTGAGACATTGTTTTTTATGGTTTGATGCCCTTCCTGTTGCTAGCCCTTATTGGATTTTCAAGTTTAAAGGGATATATTTGTGTGCGTGTGTGTCTGCCTGCATTTGTGTTAACTGGTTTCAAAACAGTGTGTCTAATTACATAACTTTACATCATAAAAAAAGTAGAATTTACCTATATAAAATTTAAATAAAACAATCAAACTACAGACTCAACAATAAAAACACAAAGGCAGTTATTTAAAGGGACACACATTTGATTTCACCATTGCTTTATAGTCAATAAAAAAGAACCTTCGTTTTATGTTGTTTTTTTTATTAGTAATAAGATTAGCTTGCATAGTCATAAGGAAAGACATGAAGTTTACGCTGTTATTATGTTTGGTGGCTAGCAGATTTATCCAACCACCTTCCTACAGTCTGTTGCCAGTTCTCCTTTGGTCACAGTTAGTCTTGCCTTACCACTAACTCCATCATGTTTGTATATGTCTGACCATCAGTAATGTTTAGTTGCATTTCTTTATTTATAACTTTGTAAATACACAGGCATAAAAGAAATGGTGGTACAGTGGAAGAGATGTGATTAAAGTAAGTCTAGTATATTGTTGGTAATTAGTCTATTGATCATGGAAAGAGAAAATATAAAGTTGATCACTCAAACTGGATACTACAAATGTCCAGTTGTACCAGATTACCTTTTTTCTTTTTTTTTTTTTTCAATAATGGTAGTGATAATAATAATGATGATGATAGGTAATGAGGACATTGATGCTGGTAGTGATGATGATAATAACTACAACAATAACTAGAAAAGCACTCGGAGAGCGCAGACCTCCACCAAGCAGCTCATTTCCACCCATATACATGCATGCTGAAAATTGCCCAGTTTTCCAAACCAATGCTGGCAAAAACATAACCTTCTTGGTTGGGGTAAAAAAAAATAACACAGCCATATGATTTTAAGAAAGAAATCCCTTTAAAAACAGGAATCATCTGAAGCAGTTCACAACCACCAGCATCATCAGCAGCATTGTCATTGCTTTCACTTCAACCACATACACCGCCATCAATGTTATCATGACAGTTACCTTGACAGTCACTTTCACCACCACAACCAGTATAACCACTGCAATACCACCATCACACAACTAACACTATCATCAACACCACTATTACCACCATCACCTCAGCACTACACATCACACCGCTCCTGTCGCCATTATAACCACCGATACTATTTCATCCTCCTCTCATATTCATCTCGATCATCGTCATCATCAACACTGTCTCTAAACAGCAACGCCACCATAGATTACGTGGAAACGATGTGTTTTCAAGGGAGATAATCAAAGAACGTAACATCAAATACTGTTTCATCAAATACCATTTCGTCAAATACCGTTCACGACTTTTTGAGTTATTTTGCACACAGACGGACAGACGGGCAAATCAATGCCAATGAAAACATAACCTCCTTTCTTGGCAGAGGTAATAATAATCCTTTCTATTCTCGGCACATGGCCTGAAGTTATTTGGAGCAGGAAGACTGTTGATTACATTGATTCCAATACTCAAATGCTACTTATTTTATTGACCCTGGAAGGATGAAAGACAAAGTTGACCTCGGTGACATTTGAACTCAGGACATAACAATGGACAAAATGCTGCTAAGCAGTTTTTCCGGTGCAGTAATGATTCCACCAGCTTTTCACTTAATCATGATAATATTAAGAAAAAGTGAGCTATTGAACCAAATTGACCAGATATGATTGTAGAAAGACACTATAAAAACAAAAAAGTATAAGACTTTGCAGTCCTATATAGTAGTAGTATGGAGATCAAGGAAACTGATAAAAATTGAGAAATACCAGGACCTACCCAGAGAGAGGAAAAAAATTGTGGAACAAGAAGATGAAAATTGTTCCTGTGGTAATTAATGCATTGAATGTAACATCCAAATTGCTATATAAAAGGCTGAAGGATATTACATTTGAAGTAAATATTGTCAACCTGCAGAAAAATGCCATCCTGTGTAATGTGCAAGAATCCTGAGAAAAATTCTTAACATTTGAGGAAATTTATCATCAAACTTCAAGATAGAATCCCTGCAAATTTAATTAGCATGTAATAATTTTCGAATATACAACTTACTAACACACATTACATATACTACTCACATAGTCACCATACAGTTCACTCTATATACCCCACCCCCTCCTCATCTACATAATTTGAAATTGAAAATATATACATGTGTTTTATTTAAATCTCTTGGCACCAAGATGCTCTGTTAACATCTCTGCAGTTTCGGTTGGTTTTCTTGTGTTATTTATATATGTGTTCATTATATACTTTTGATTTATTTCAGTTTTGGTTAAAAATAAATGACTTGTAATTTGTTTTTTTATAGAACTTGAACGTCGAATTAAAGTCAACAATGCTGAATATAACCTCCAGTTTGGATATGCCGTAAGTAGTCATCATATAAATGAACTTTTGAAGTTTGAAACACTCATAGGTTGAACCTTACCATAGGCATTATTTTCTTTGATGCCTTCATAATGCTTTCAGTCTAACACAAAAGGCACATACACTCAGCCAACTAAAAGCACAAATATTTTCTTTAAGTAATCTTTAATATTTTAGGAGGAAAAAAACTAACATTCATTTTGCTCAATTTCACTGTAATTATCACATTAGCTTAAAGACACAAAGTGCTCAAGTTGCTACAATGTAATGCAATCAGATTGTGTTAGGTGTAGTACACACCTAGCCCAACATGGACAGATTATCCCATAAACATTACATAATATTTTCCAACTGTCACGTCACATTTCACACAACCAGACATTGCATTATGGGAAGTAGAACATGGTCTCAGACAGAAGAATGGATATCTGCTTTATTGAATATAGGAAACAAAATCTCCAGGTTTCAGCTGTGTCATTGCATTATATCTAGGTTTGCTTGAGTAGATAGCACTCAACAGCAATAGCAACCAAATTTTTATTCGTCTACTGGTTTGGTTTCTTATGAAATTAAACAGTTAGTACCTCTTTACTATGTTAATGTACCTTGGAAATTTACTAGCAGCACTTTATAGATATAGTAATCTCTAGTTACTATAGAAGTATTATGTTTATCCAGAGACAATATTGGTCATAAATGTTTTCTGGTATACAAGTGGTGCATGCACTCATACTGCTAGAAGTAGACAAATTTTCCCATTATCTTAATTAAAAAAAAACTAGCAGGATCTGTGGAAATTCCATGGAATGAAAAGAATTAAGGGGAGCTATTTAAGAAAGAAAGGATGATTTGCATTTTTATTGCCTAAAAATAAACAATAACAATCTATACAATACTTAATACACATATTTGTTAATATTTAATCTTATTGAAACTGTGAGATCTATATATAATTGCATATTCCTTATTATGCAGTATTTTATCACAATTACTTTGCTTTACTTTATATACACTTCTCACTCACTCCACTTCCCCCTCTCTCTAACAATGTGTGAATGAATGAACAAGCAGAATTATAATATAGGTGATACATGAGACAAAATGTTTCTTGAAATACCAAAAGCATGGATGGTCACAATTGGAACACTTTTGATCATCAGTCTGCTTAATTAGAGCTTACTTGTAGCTGAACCACCACCACCACCACCACCACCACCACCTCCTCCTCCTCCTCCTCCTCACAACAGCAGCAACAACAACAACAACATGAAATTTGCATTGTTTCATATATTTTTGCTTAAGTTTAAGATCAATACTTGTTCAATGCTAATTTTTATTTTTGATACATCCCATTTTACTTGTATTGATACACCTGCTCATGTATATGATCACATACATATACATGTGTACAAATGTTTCACAGCTATCACATTGATATATTTTCATGTTTATTTTTGTCTCCTTTATGCTGTGTACTATGTAAGTTAAAAATATACTCATTTTTATCTGCATATATGCCCTCCCTTGGTATGTGTTATTTCATTACTTACTTTCTTTCTTACCATCACCAATTTTTATTGCTACCATCTCTCTCTCTCTCTCCTCTCTCTCTCTCCTCTCTCTCCTCTCTC
>NC_068982.1:109136070-109144482 GCF_001194135.2 Octopus bimaculoides
ACTTTCTTTCTTACCATCACCAATTTTTATTGCTACCATCTCTCTCTCTCTCTCCTCTCTCTCTCTCCTCTCTCTCTCTCTTTCTCTCCCTCTCTCACATTACTCCTTTATATCAATGTCCATCACTTTCTCTTTCACATTAGCCTCTCACTTCCATTACTCCTTTTTTCATTACTTCCTTTTCCTTATTAATCATGCTGTCTTCCATCATCACATAACTCTTGCTTTTTTCTCTTCCGTCTTCTTACCAACAGTCAACATGTAGCTATCACACTCTTGCTCCAATCACTCAAGTTTCCCATTCTTACTCTTTCCTGGCACCCTCTCACTATAGTTCTTTTATTTTCATCATTCTCTCTTCTATCATCCTTCAGTCATGTTTTGAAGACAGTGTAAGGTAGAGATGACATGGCAACCTCTCTAGTGCTTGTGTCATAATAAAATGTATCCAGTTCACTCTGTAAACAAACAAAAACTACAAGGTACAGAGAACTCTTAGTCATATAGAGGCAAGACAACATTTCTAATGCTAAGGCTACAATAAAATGCCTATAGTATCTTGATAATACTAAAACTTTAGGGATGTTTGTGTGTTACTGAAATATCTCAGAAAGAGTACAAATTTTTGTGACATTTGGACCTCTATTTAAATGATTAAACACAATTTTTGTTATTTCTTGATGCAAAAATACATGGCTTCTGTGAAGTCAACACACATACACACATACAAAATGCACACACATATAATGAATGTCATTGTGTGTCAATTAATACAAACGCATGTCCGCTATCTGTGACATATACACACACAGTCTTCGTTCTCTCTAAGAAAAAAAAAAAAACGTTGACTTTTTGATGTACGCAATATTTTAATCATTTAGAAATATTTTTCACTGAATGTGATTTCATCATCTGGAGTTTGTTAATTTCCTTAAAAAAACTTTTATTTATTTACTTTTGTTTTAAAGTGAAAGAGAGGAGAAAGTGAAAGATGTATGTACGTATATATGAAATGGATGTGTGTATGTATGTGAGAGAGAGAGAGAAAAAGAGAGTGAGTGAAGGGGTGTGTTGTCATGCATATGTGCATACATTAATACATATGTGTACATCATTTTTGTATGTATGTGTGCATGTGTGTGAGAGAGAGTGTGAGTGAATGTGTGTGTTCTCATGTAAGTGGCACACTCTCTTTCTCTCTCTCATTCTCTCTCTCTCTCTCTCTCTCTCTCATACACTCGCACACACACGCGCACACACACATTCATTTCATACATATGTTCATACATCTTTCACTTTCTCCTCTCTTTCACTTTAAAACAAAAGTAACAGGTGATTTTCAGGATAAAAATTATTAAAAAACAGCTTCTACTCATGTAAATTGATTACTATTGTTTGGATAGTTCTAATTAGAAAATTCCAGAAGTTAGGTTAAATATATATACATGCATAAGTACCCTGAATTCCCATTCTACAAAAATGGCAAACAATTCTGTGAATGCTTTACTGGGCAATGCTGGGTAGTAAGTCTAGTTCTCTATAAAATAGCTGGCTTTAGACAGGCCATCCAGCCATAAAAGCCATGCTAAAGAAGGAATGTACTAGCAAGGATGGTACCTGATCATTCTAAAACTGTAGTAATTCTCAACATGTACTGACATGGATTATGATGACCTGTCCAATTCATACCAGCATAGAGAAGTACATGTAAAATAATGATGATATGCATGCAAATATACATACTGACACACAGATATACATATTGACAGTCATACATTCTGCTAAATACCAGCTGCATATCATTTCCAATTGATGAACCTGCCTTTCCTACACATACCATCCTCACTTGTTTCTCTGACACTAAGATTTGTACTCAATCTTCCCTATTCACACTGCAGAACTCCACAGACATTAGTCTAAAGAAGTTCAAACTATATTAATATTATCTAGCGACTTGCAAATTTAATGGACACCCATTTTTTCTTTATAAATTGTAATATAGCAAAATATCTATATTCAAGAGGTAAATATAATATTGAATAATACCAACATTTCTCCTGTTGTTGCTTTAACATTGATTTCAAAGTTTAATTAAAATCTCACCACTATCTATGGTTATATGATGACTGTAGAAGTGTCCTATAATAAGGTACTGGAAGTATTGGTGACTAACTCATGAGTCTTGATTTCAAATCCTGTCATTGATGTTATATTATGTGACCATTCAAAGTCTAATATTCTCATATCTGTTAATGGAAAATAGTTGTTACTCAGATTGACTCTTTCTTTAGGGAAGGGCATCCCGTTATAAAGTCTATCTTCTGGCAGTTCATCAAAAAACTTATCTGAATTTATAAAAGCATATCAGCATGTAAAAACCTGTACAAAAATGTTAAAATAAAAATTCATGTTTAGAGTTGCTTTAAAATATTAAATAGATTTTAGGTACTATTGTTACCTAAAAGCTCCCTATAACTAAAACCAAGATAAGAAGTGTCTTAATGTTTTCAGAATGAATGAGTGCTGGTATCAAATTTGAGGCTCAAATTTATAAGAAACTATACTTAGTACGAGATGATTCTAATTTGTTATTCTATTTTATTACTGAAGTATTAAATTGAATTATTGGGAACTAAAGCAGACTGAATTGCTGATATCTTAAATTTCTTGCAAAAGTTTCATGTAGATTTACATTGCTGCATCTTCTATCAAAGTATCACTCTTATGAGTAGTAGAAAACTAAACTCATATTCAATCAGTTAAAAATCCATTTAACCACTTAGACCCTCAGGCTTGCTTCATTAGAATGATAGGTGCTATACTATAATGACTTCACAATCACACCATAATTGATTCTTTTCTAATGCCCTTGCTTGTTTTTATGTTTTGTAAATTTGGTTCCAGCTATTTTCTGTTGAAAATTCTCCCAGTGTTGACACCTAGAGAACCAATGTCATTTATTTTTATTTCAGACTAACTACATCAGTACATCCAAGTACAATGTTTTAACATTTCTTCCCAAGAACTTATTTGAGCAGTTCCGGCGACTTGCCAATTCTTATTTTCTAATTCTCCTTATCCTACAGGTATGTAAACAAATACTGTACTTCACCTTTGTGCAAGGAGCTGAAAGTGATTTACTTACTCTGTTGTATGTATTTGCGTGTGTCTTTGAATTAACAATATTGATCACGGTTGGCAAGAAGGATTGCTGATTTATCATTATTGAATGTATATATATGTGGTATATGCTATTTAAAAAAAGTGTTATGATTTGGCATGTCTTCTTGGTAATAATAATAAGGATAAGTATAAAAAAAAGAAAAAGAAAAAAGAAAAAAATAGAGTTGGAATGTAAGTAGTTGCTAGGGATTGACTAATGCAGAAATTCCATTCTGAAATATACCAGGCAAGTTATGGTGAAATTGATTTGACTTATTAAGGACAATGACATACAAAAATGCTACAATTTTATAATAGTAAACCTTTTAGTGTTTTTATGTTAATTATATAAACTTACTACTACAGCTGAAGACCCTGTTGTTTCAAGTTTTTTGGATATACTACCTACTAACAAAATTACAATGAGCTATGTTAAATATCAAATTTGTCTTAGAGAATTGTTATTAAAACTGACCTCATCATTAGAATGTGTCCAACCCATGCCAGCATGGAAGATGGATGTTAAATGATAATGATGATGATTTACAATATTTACATTTATGCTATGTTTCGATCAGGTATGCAGGTTTGGTTGTGTGGTTAAAAAGCTTGTGTGATCTTGGATTCAATCTCATTGGGTAGTACTTTGGTCAAGTGTTTTCTACTATAATCCCAGGCCCACCAAAGCCTTGTGAATGAATTTAGTGGACAGAAACTGAAAAGAAGCCCATTGTGTGTGTGTATATATAGATAGATAGGTATACTGTGTGTGTGCATGTGTGTGTGTATGCATGTGTTTGTACCTTTGTGCTAGATACCACATGATAGTTGTAAATGTACACTGTTATCATATAAGCAAGGTTATTTGATTCTAGTTTTCTGTGAGAAACATATCCGCCTATGGGTAAATATTACTTTGCTTGGAGACAGTTGAGCATTGGCAGCAAGAAAAGCATCTTGCCATAGAAATATCTGCTTCAACAAATTCCATCTGATCCAAGCAAGTAAGGAAAAGTGACTGTTAAATAATTATTATTATGATGATGATGATGATGATGTACATGGTCCCATACTAGATCCAAACTAGGAACATTCATTTCTAAACTAAGCAAAGTAATTTCATTATTTACTAAGCCAGTGCTGTGCATGTTCTGGGGGTTTTGTAGATAACAATATTAGTACTGATGGTTTTGGATTATCTACACATCCAGGGTGACTATCAAAGACTGAGTTGATTTTAATGTAGTATAGATATAGATATTGTAAATATACACTTCAAAGAGGAAGTGAATAGTCTGTACCATTTATATAGTAATGTATAAATTACTACTGAACTGAAGTATTTTCTGAAGCTAATAAGAGAAAAGCTATTCTTTGAGACACAGTTATGTTACAAATAATGGGTTTCACAATCTTCTTAAGAAAGATCTTCAGTTATTGTGAAACGAGATTTGTAGAAAGTTTGAATTGCCTGTCACTTGCTACAGCTTTGTGGGATTTGAATTACATGTTGCCCCAGATGAGAGAGTGTGATGCACAAGACTGTGTCTGTGCATTCTGTGCAGTGATTATATCTTTGTGCAAGATTATCTTGTTCCCACTGGAGACTGGTTTTGGGTTCTCTATTTATGAGGGCAGTGCAAATTTGGAAAGTGGTATTTAGGGTGTATGTCTATGTGCAGAATATTAGGGAGGAACAAAAATGCTATGATTTGGATAGGAATGACTGTTATTTGAGGTGACTGCAGGTTAAGTTGTTAACATACAAGAGGGAGAGTCTGGGTAATATAAAACAAATCTTGGAGCACACCAGAGTTGATAATGTATGTCAGAAGACTTATAATTGTGTTCCGCAATCTGACAGGAAACTTTCCATGTAAGAGATTAAAGACAGATGAATCCTTTAGTTGGGCAGTCAAAACACTTTGAAAATTGTGATTTAGAATTGTATAGAAGAAATTGATTACATCCACATTTCAAGGAGCTGATTTTACTTTCTTCATTTTTATATTAGAGGAAAATAGAAGAATGCTAATCAGAAAATGCTATTAAAGAAACAAATCTTTGTTTTTTGATTGGCATTTTCTTCTAACTTTTTTTTTTATCTGGCATATCAAAGATATATTCAAATAAGTCAATGTTGGAGGATAGTGTTGTTGGTACTGGAATAGTTGTTGGATAAATTTACTAGGTTCTAATGCTTTTAGCAATAATAAAACAAGTAGCAGAAGGAAACTATTATAAAAACTGTGCCTTTAGCATTGTAGGTTTCCCAAATCTCTCTCTCTCTCTGTAGAACCATATGTTTATAGTTAATACAACAATCTCTGTAATCATTCATAGACATTATCTTGGAGAGAAGAGTCTTTCTCCTAGATGTTACCACCAATTTTTAAGAGACCATAATTTTTCTATTGGAGGAAAAGGAAAATATTTTTGGTTAAGAAAGGTCATATTATCTTAGACAATTCAGCAAATCTCCTTAATTAATTTCATAAATTTCTTTAAATAGTTTGAAAATGATAAAGTCATCTGTGATGTAGACATTAATAATGGAGTATTTTGTCATAAAAGCTGATTCCACAGGTGTCATCTCTGAATCCAATTGCCACATTCATACCATTAGTCACTGTTCTGGGAATCAGTGCCATTAAAAGTGCTATTGATGACATAGTAAGTGAAATTTGGGTATAATTCATTTCCTGTTACCTTTGGCTGATCCTAAAAGTGCTAAATTCATGTTACCTTTGGCTGGTCCCAAAAGTGCTAAATTATTATAATTATTTTCATTATTTATTGTTTTTTTTTTTAGAAGCTAAAGAAATTTGAGTACTTGTAATTTTTGTTGCAATACTTTGAAAGGAAAAATTAGCCCCTAAAATGTCTTGAATGCAAAATGTCCTTTAAAAACCTTAGGTTTCTTGTCTATGTAAGAATCTGATATTAATAATTGACTACTTAATAAGTTGGATTTGGTGCCGAAAGTTTATGATTTCAAACCCTATAATTGACATTGTTATCTGCACATATGTGGCAATTAACAATTCCAACTGCCTGTGAGTAAAAATGGTTTCAGATTCACACAATTTAATGGTAACTTGCTGCAAAAGGTCTGTTCAAATAGTTCCCATACAATTTCACTTTTAACCCTTTAAACCTCTGTATGAAAAATTTATAAGTATTTACTTTTTTGCATTTGAACAAAGTAAAAACGAAATATACTTGTGGGCTTTTCATGCACATTCACATGTAAATGAAGTACAATAAAAAATTGTGGGAATTGAAACTAGCTCACAAGCTCTGATCAATTGAGTTTGGAATTGTATTAGTGCTTATTCATAAAGTTTTGTTACCATCAAAAAATTACAGTACACAAATTTCTTTATGTTTGTATTATCTTTAGAATTATCTCGGAAGCATATTTGTAGCCAAGAAAGTTACTTTATAGATAGATGATGAATTTTAATTGAATGTTGATTTTTAGCATTGTTCAGTGTCACAAAATTTGGAGAAGGGGTAAACCAATTACTTCTACCCCAGTATTTGTATGATAATTTCTTTACTAATGTATGGAAGCTGATATAAAAAGCAAAGATGACCATGAAAGTAGAACATAAATTATATTACTAAACATTACACAACACTTTGTTTGGTACTCTGCTGATTCTACCTTCTTATAACTTTTATTGTATTTATGATAAAAAAATAAAACTTGTTTTCTATGTTCAGCTGAACAAATTTTGGCTTCAAGTGAATATTTTTTATGCCATATGTAGAATTTCATATGTCTAAGACAGATGTTGTTGTGCAAGATTTGCTAGGGTTTCTATAAAGATCACAAATATATTTTGTTATTAAAATTCCTTTCTTGGCTTTGTCTGCACAAGCCTGTAAATTACTCACCAATAGCATTTGGTGATGGCTTTCTGCTGGGTAAGCAGTATTTATTGCTTTATCCAAGAGTGTAGCAGACTGAAGCATTTACTTGAGATACATCATTTCAACCTGTGAGCTAGAAGATTTATATCGTTAATGTTTCATGTGCAACTTATTGCATATTGTAATAATAAATTTTTTGTGTAGGGATAAGTCGATTAAATTGACGCCAGCACTCATCTGGTACTTATTTTATTGACCCAGAACAGATGAAAGGCAAAGACAACTCCAGCAGAATTTGAACTCAAGATGTAAAGATGGATGAAATGCTGCTAAGCATTTTTCCCAGTGTGCTAACAATTCTGCCAGCTTCCTGCCTTACTTGCACTATGAATATTGATGTATGTCATATATAATACTCCAACAGCTGTATTTAATTTATCACTGTAACATTTGGCTAAGAATAGACTTCTATGATAATTCTAGATATGTCTCTGCGCAAGAAACATATCTTTAATTGGTTTATATATAAAACTTTGCTGGGATTGTTCTTTACAATTTTCTGCAACTGCAAAATGCACAAAAGACACACATGCACACATGCATAAATATATATATATATATATATATATATATATAAATATTATTTTATTAAATGTGGGAAATATATTCATATATAAGGTTTTATGTATTTTATGAGGGAAATGTATTTTCTTTTGAAATGTTGTTCACTTGATGAATTATTTTTATTTATTCATTTATTTATTTTTTTTCATTTAATTAATGTAAAATATAAAAATAAATGTAGCTTATTTGGTATGGTATTATGCTTATGATCTAATTTCAGAAAAAAAAAATCTCTTTAATCAGATATTATTAGCATGTATTTGAGACAGATAGGGCAAACAGGTTCACTGATGGGACCTAACCCATTTAAATCATCTATCTATTACTCATTGGGCAACTATGCTACTGATTGCGTTGCAGATAATGTGTAGTGAAACTAATAAGGCAGTTGTTTGATAAGTGATATGCATGGCTTGACTCATCAATGTACCTACTCATCTTTTCTGTCTCAAATTATTTGTTATTATGTTTAATATCATTGTACATTGAAAATATTAAAACAGTTACTTGAATATCTAAATGTCTGATAAAAAGAAATGAAGGATGAGATTGATAGTTTGAAAAATCTTAGAAATATTTGTAGCTTTATAGATCCAATAAAAATATTGAGTCTTATTTCCTGCTATTTTTGTTGAGCTTATAGATCCATCTGTTTTTAATTGATGGTAATATTTTATGATTAAAGAATATCACGACTCATTTTCATATATATATATATATATATATATATATATATATATATATATA
>NC_068982.1:109144492-109155486 GCF_001194135.2 Octopus bimaculoides
GAAATAATCATAGAAGGTACAGTTTTTACCCCATAAAGACATAATTGGCAAAGGACTTCTTTTTTTTTTTTTCTGTGTGTGTAAGATTTTATCTTGTGGTCTGGAGCAATAATGATTTAGTAGTAAATATTAAATATTTTAGACTGCTGGTCATATCTTCCTTAAGCAGGGTGCCTAACATTTCTTGCTGCTGCTTAAAAAGTTTTTGTTTTTTCACCACCATAGACACACACTTTGGTGAAGAGGTACTTAACATTAAGTAGTTAATTTCTTTATAACCACCAAGTAAACAAATATAAAATATAAAATCTTGTCCTCCAACAAAATCTATTATTACTTATTTTGGTGTGGTTGTTGGGGAGTGGCAATATGTAAATGAGTAAGACATCATTTTAGACACAAAACTATCAGATCATATCCTATCATTAGTGCTAAGCTGTGTTTTGGGCCAAGTAAATAAACAGTTCTGATGGCTGTAGAACCATTAACAATTTTGTACATTTACCTTGTGGTTCTTTCATCCCCACCTTAACTTGTATAGTGCAATTTATACTTTGCTAACAAGGTTAGAATAATACCAAAAAATGTATGTTCTTCCCTGAATTTGTTGGGTAAATGAGAGGCACATTATTCATTGACTAACTTTTTTTCTTCACCATGTATTTATTTTTTGTTAGCTTTTAAAATGCTCTTTGCATTAATAAGTTACCAGTGGCTTGTCTAAAACAAAAATTAGCTAGATGACAGTTCAATGATAGATCAGCAAACCCATATTTTGTGTGTAGTTTGATATTTTGCTGTTGTAACACAGAACTATTTTATAAAATCCTTTTTGGTTTTTTTTAAGTATATCTGTTTCTGTTGCTAACATAATATCTGTCAGAATTTTAAGGGAAGAACCTGACAGTAATTTCTCAAATAAACAATGAAGTTCAAATTTTTTAGAGGAAGAGAAAACGAAAGTTGTGAATATGATACATTATTTTCAAGTCTAATAAGAAGGAAATAAAATAATTACAATTGTGATTCACTGATTCACCTTGCTGGGAGATATGCACATCCATAGAACAGAATGTTGCTACTTGTAATGATACTTTATGCAAACAAAAAGCTCTAATACTTATACAAACACTTCAAAATCAACAGTGGTGAATATGTTGATTTCTCATAAACCAATCGACACTATCATTTATGGGTTTGGAAAGTTTGTACAACTGTTGGATACTTTTTTGTATAAATAAAATGTATAACACTACATTCAGATGCATTGAACTCTTTTTGTGTGTATTGTTTTAACCTAAGATTATCATTATATACTTGTAATTATAGAAAGTTGTTGTATGTATCTCTTTTTATGTGCCCATGTTGATAGGCACTGGTTGTCATGGATTTCCTTGCCAAAGTCAATTTTCTTGAGAATGATATGACAATGGTTTCCCATTGCCTTCTGCCAGTTTATTTATAGTTTACTTTGTTAGTCTCTTGCTCTACCAAGCTTACCCTTGAGACATAGGGCTTATTTAAATCATAGGCAGGAATGGGGCACTAGTTCATGTGACATATGGGCTTGTTTACACACTGCATGTTTGCAAAAAATATAAAAACTAAAAATCCATCAGTGAACAACATTATTGAATGGACAAAGCCTTTAACACATTTACTGTCAAATGCATGGAAACAAGAAATATTACATGTAGAAAATTGCACTTAAACATTTTCTAAGTGTCATATGTTATAGTGATATCTTTGAAAGCCTGTTCATAACAAACAAGATTTATTATCTTTTGAAATGAATTCTTAGAGAATCTACTAAGTTTTATTAAATATATGACTTCATATCATTGACAATAAATTAATGATAAATTCTATCCATATCAAAGGTTTCATGCCTTTGGCAGTGCATTTGTTAAAATTAACTCTGTCCAATTTGTGACTGTTCTATCATTACTATGGTGCTAAAATACATTAAAAAAAATGGTTTATCTTTATTTATGCAATCTCTTTTCTCTTTTATTATGATTTGTTTTGGTTTTTGCTTGCCAGTTCATCCCCCCGATCTCGTCTTTGACCCCTCTAACTACTCTGATACCAATGGTGGCGGTACTTGCCATTACTGCATTAAAGGATTTGGTAGATGACGTTGTAAGTTTTGGTTCTTTCTACTATGGCCACAATGGGTCAGTATGTGAATTATTAATGTACTGCATTGTTTACACACACATGCACACACACCATAATTTTTTTTATCATTGCTTTGATTCTGCTATATATGTTCCTATTTTATTTTCTACTTTCCTTTTCCTTTCATTTTGCATTCTTTCTATCATAGTCTTCTACTTTCTTTCCCTATCTTTTATTATGTCTTTCTTCCTATCTTTTGCTTTCTCTTTCACTCTTGTATTCTCTCTGTTTACCTGTCTTTCCTCTTTTTTCCACTCTTTCTTGTTTCCAATCTGCCTTCTTCCTCTTCTTCTCCTTTCTCACTCTTCTCTCTCTTTGTATCTTTTTATTTCTTTCTCACAGCTTCTCTCTTTTTTTCTTGTTTCTTTTTTCTTTTTGTTTTTGCATGCATCCTGTACTTTGTTCTCCTGAATCCCATGCATTTCCTCTTTTTTGGTATTTTACATTCCTTATTTTCTATCATCTCTCCCTCTATTTCTTCCCTCTTTGTTTTTATCTCCCCACTCTCTTTATTTTACTGCACCTTCTTTCAATCTTCTACAATATTTTAACCACCACCACTAACTACCATGTACATAAACAGGTAAGTTTGGTTTTTTCTTTGTTCTACATAGATACAACTGCCTTACTGTAGTTATACAATTCTACAATCCTATGATCTGACTCCATATCTCCATATGGCTTTACTGATATTTTTGGCAAAATTTATAGGAATTACCAAAATTCTGTTTTATATGATTCCTTCATAACATAGCACTGTTGCAAATTGGCTTGGTAAACAGTATACTTCCTGCATTTAGACTGTAAATTTGACACCTAAATCTCTGTTTTCTTAACATGGATGTCTTGTTAGACAAGAATTGCCTGTCTTGAGTGCTGTCTGTTACAATTTAGTATATACTTTTATGCACTGAATGTCTGTATGTGAGGAGCTTTCAAGACTGATAATGCAGTATTTGGTGTTCTAACACGACATCCATGTTAAGTTGGATATAAAGATTAACTTCTGTTATTAATACTGCTTCCGTGGCTAATAATTAATTTTTAATAAGCCTGCTGGCTATTTGTGAAACCAGTGTCTGAAAAGATATTGATATTCTATATATTGTAGCAGCGAGATTTTAACTGGCATGCAGTAATTGGATGCCTCTCACTGATGATTTTCAATAGAATGAAATTATGTGATATAGGAGTTCTAGTGCTCATGACAGCTGATTCTTGTCTGCTATCATCTATGCACTAAGGGCCTATATGGGAGGATCTCTCAAGGCTAATAATGCAGTAGTTGGTGTTCTAACAAGACATCCATGTTAAGTTGGATATAAATATTACATTTTGGTATTAATACTGATTTCATTGCTAATAATTAATTATTACATTAATTTTCTACTACATGGTATTTGGAGGGTGTCTATCCACAGAAATCATGCCAGAGCAGAGAGTAGAGCTTGGAGCAGTCTTCTGACTTACCAACTCCTGTTGAATCATCCAACACATGTCAGCATGGAAAGTGGCAGTTAAATTATGATGATGATGATGATTATTAAAATGGCAGTGAATTGGTTAAGTTGAAGCATAGGACAAAATTCCTTGTAGTATTTGCTGGCTCTTCATGTTCTGAGTTCAAATACCACTAAAATCAACTTTGTTTTGTTATCCTCTTTGTGGTGCCAACATTGTTGGGGTTGCCTTGTCGCTTGTAAAGCAAAAGAGAGCACCTCACAGTGGAAAGGAATAAATTTATTATGAAGGGATGGTAATGAAATAAATAATAGGAGTAGTGTGTTGGGGGTGGGGGAGAAGAGACAAGAGAGGAGAAGGAAAAAATAATATCAGGGGTTAATGTAAAGGAGAGAGTGGAAGGGTAATGTGAAAGTAGGGGAGAAGTGGTGCATAAAAGAAAGATTAGATGAAAATGGGTAATAGGAGAGAATGGGAACAGTAAACGGAAAGATACTGTCAAAGGATTAGTGAAAGAGTCATTGATAAGGTGAGGAGAGATGAAGTTGGTTGAATAGGTGATACAGTGCTATCCCCAATTATATATGAGTGGATAGATTGGTGTGAAGGAGAGATACATGGGATGATGATGACGGGCAAGAGTATATTCTTAATGTAACATGCCCAAAAGAGCATGGTGACAGGGAGTTAGGGAGGGCAGGTAAAGGTTGTCACCATGTGATCTCCTCACCCACTCAAGTATCTTGGTTTTGATTTGGGAGAAAGGAATGGGTAGTAAAATGTAGATGGTGGGAATATTCAATATGTACAAATCAAGTATTTTTCTCTCAGTTACGGGTGCCATGGTACAGTGAGTTGAAGAGATGAGAGGTGGGGTACAGAATAGAAACAGCAAAGAATGGGGTGCATGCACAGGAGGTCTGATCTTTTGCAGCACTGTGTATTACTAGTCATCATGGTCTTTATTATTGTCTTTGTCAGATATTATAACATCCTGAGATCATTTTTTACCACCTTATCCCAAATGTTTCTTGGTTTCCCTCTCACATGGGTACCACTTCACTTTGAATGCTCTGTACTTACTTAGGCAGCTGCTATCCTCCATTTTGCATCACATACCCCTAACCAATACAGTCTCCTTTCTTGCACCCTACAGCTGATTCTTTTTAAACCCAATTTGTTTCTCTATTCATTTATACATTGTTATTCACACACATCCAATGAAGCTTACTTACTTCATTTCTTTCAAGTCTTTACATATCCTCTACCCTCAAAGCTATGTTTCACTGCTGTGTGGCAGTGCACTTTGCACACAAGCATTATACAGCCTATCCTTAATCTTGAGAGATAAGCCCTTTGTCATTTTACTTCAATTTTAGTGAGTGATTTCACTTTTTAGATCAACAATAATGTATTCCTGCTGGATTTAAAAGGTGCTGATGAGATTTTACTCTATAATGGATAAAATATTTGATACCATACAATTATGAGCTGGATTTCTGCCATGGTTGTCAGAGATTTTTATTTACTTACTGATGATTAAAATAGCACCATTAGCATGCTGGAAATTCTATCTAGTTGATTGTGCATTTGAGGTCTCTGCTGGTGGTTATGATTGCTAGTTCCAAGAGGTATTACTACTCATCATCTTGCTAGGAACAATGTAGTAAAAATATATGAAATACTATATAGAGTTAAGCAGCAATAATGCAATTGATCAAAATGGAATCCAATTTTGCTGTGAAAAGGATTTGTGTGGGTAAATCAGCCATTTCATTTTACTGTATTTAATCAATTTTTGAGGATGAGAACTCCAGTCCAGTGGGCTTTGAACTGCAAAGAACCAAATTAGACACTGTACCAAATCTAAGAAACTGATGATGATGATAATAATAAAAACATTGTAGTAGTAATGAGGATTTCTTACATAAAATTACTATTAAATATATTACTCACATTGGCAGAAAGCCACATATTTGTGACAGAAAAAGGTGTAGTTGTATACTACTATTATTTCTTATAAGGTTTCAGTTTCAGTATTTCAGTGAAGGTGAAGTTTGGGCATTAATATATTCCCCAAGTTAGTAATGCTGTACATTGAAGCAGTACTAATTAGGAAGCAAATTCATGTAGCAAACACAACTTACGAACACCTTACTGCTGCATCACAGCTCTTACTTCAGTAATAAAATGACGGTGATATTGGTCATAATGATTCTAACATTGACTCAAGGCTGCACATTATGAGAAAAGGGCAGCTGATAAATTAACACCAGTGTGTGAAGTAATTATTTATAGTAAGCAAAGTTTATTTTGACAGTATTTGAGCTCAGAAGATAAGTAATCTAACTAAATACCACTAGGAATCCTGTTGGTTCAGCCATTCTGTTGACTTATGATAATTATGATGCAAATAACAATGGTTTATAATTTGGACATGAGGGCAGCAATTTTAAGGGGAGAGGCTTAACTGATACCATTGACCACAGAACTTGACTGATACTTTATTTTATCAACCCTGGAGGGATGGAAACAAAGTTGACCATGGTGGGGTTTGAAATTGAAGTGTAAAGAGTCAAGAATAAAAGAATAAAAAGTCAAAAGAAATGACCTCAGTAGTACTGGTACTATGAAAAAGCACCTGGTATATGGTTGTAAAGTGGTTGGCATTAGGAAGGGCATCTAACCTTAGAAACCATGCCATAGCAAACTTTGGAGCATGATGCAGTCTTTGGACTTGTTAGGTCTTGTCAACCATGGCTGCATGAAACATGGATGGTAAATGATGATGATGTTGATGATTAGAAATATTTTAGCTTGAAATTGATTTGCAAAATAAATAAACAGACATAACTGTCTATTTATTTATAATACTATATATTTATAAGTGGATGTAGGTTGGGGAGAGGAAGCAAAAAATAAAGACATCTGTTGAAAGTCTATATAGTTTGTGAGTGAGGTAAATCTGAATTGATTGCTTGAATTTATATAGGTTCAGCTATTGTATTTCCTCTAGGTTTGTAACCAAAGTAGTAATGTTGCTAGGATATGAATCAGTCACTGTAAAATACATTTTATGTGTTTTAAGCTGTAGCTCTGGTTTTATAAAATCTAAGAAATAAAAGCCAAAGGAAGTTTTATATTGTCATTACTATCCCTCCCCTAAAAATAAAAATGAAAATTCTTTTTTTCTAAATTAAGATTTTTCCAGTAAGTGATTTGAAAGTGTATAACTTTCTCAAATATTCCTAAAAATATTTTTACATGACATCATTTATACTTACATACCTATCTTACATGCATGTATGTGTGTGTGTGTGTGTGTGCGTGTGTGTGTGTGTGAAATTTGTTTATTGATATATTCATATACGAATGTAGGTATGTATGAAGGATTTTTATTTATATACATTTTTTTTTAGCAACGCCATCGAAGTGACAACCAGGTTAATAATCGTATTTCCTTTGTGCTTCGTGATGGTCAAATGGTTGAAGAAAAATGGCACAAAGTTGTTGTTGGTGATATCATTCGAATGGAAAACAACCAGTTTGTGGCAGTAAGCATTAGTTTATTTTTTCACTTGCAACAAGATACCACTTTGTCCATTTTTTATGTGAATTTCTATGTAGTATGATGTAAATTTTAATCAATATGATTTGAGATAAAAAATCTACCTAAATAGCACTGTATACAATAAGTTTATTATGTTATTTGTTTTGTTCTAAATCATCTGATAAGAACAGTCAACATGGCATAATGATTAATGCTCTTCCTGCTGCATGTACAATCTATCTTTTAAGGTTAAGAGTAGGGATTGGTCAGTCTTTCTTGCAAGTGGACTGCCAGCAAGTTATGTAGTTGACACCTTAGGACTTTTATATTAAAAAGTTGTATAAAAACACAGCATGTACAGTAATATATTATGGGTACTGGAAGGCAGTTTTCTAATATATTATAGTATACATTTAAACATTTTTACATGCCATTTGTTTAAATAACTTACATTTAGGTTTATTTATTAATGGTGAATATAAAATGAAGTTATATAGGTGTATTACCAAAGGAACTGCAATATATAACTGGAGTTTGGCAGAGAGCCTGCTGGTGCCTAAGAACCAACATCATCATTTGACCTGTTTTGTCCTCTACTTCTCCTTGTAGATAGAAAGGTGCTTTATAGATACTGGCAAGGAGGATATCAAGGTTTCTAGCACTGATTGGACTCATAAGCATTTTAGTTCAGTAAGCCAATGTCCTGGGATTCTTATGCTATCTTGAGCACATCCCTATGATTTGATGTGCCATTCAACATGCTAAGAATGGAAGAAAGGCTTAATTTGGTAAATACATATGCAGGTATTACTCATGCACTGATTCACAAAGTATTGGATTTTTTTGCCTTCCATGACATATGAAAGGACTTTTAATGTGATTTGCCACTCAGAGATTCATTGAAAACTGTGAGGCATTGAAGATAGGCATCATGATTAGGTCTTCTATTTTACCAACTATGATATTGATAGTGAAAGGTAAAGGAAGCTACTTGAAGGTGACAAAAATCAGAAGACCCTTAATAACTGCTATGGTTGCTATAACAACTATGCAGCTACATCAATACAATGAATCAATATCAAGTTGTACCATTGTTGTTTTCCACAGGTGAGTGAGAAAGAGCTACATAGGAATAAAAACTAAATAAAACCAATAGCCTAACTTATGAATGGTTCTAATGACAGGAGCATGAAGATCAATTTGATAGAAGTGTTTGTGTTCCTAAGCCATATTGTAATTTCAAAACAATATCTTGACCTAATGGCTTAATTTGACCTGATAAAAAAAAAAGAAATGTCTGGTTATTGAGTTGATGGTGCCTTGGGAAGTCAATAAGGAGTGGGCACATGAAAGGAAGGGTTTGAAATTTGGGTAACCTATGGAGTCATATGAGGTACAAAGACGGCAGTTTATGTCATTGCAGTGCAAGTTATATATGAAATGTGTACTATTGTTGTTAAATGAATTATCATTAAAAAGTGTATCTAGCAGTTTTACAATGAAAGTGCATTGGGATGTAATGAAAAAAATCAAAAAAAAAAAAACAGAAAAGTAAAACTGCTGGAAAAAGTGTTTCACTAGTCATGTAGAATGTTTATTTCAAAACAAAACTTAAATTAAAAGGATACTAGGACACAGCTGTTGTCAGATGATACATAAGTCAGTGTTGATGTTGTAATGCTGCATGCATTCATATGCTACTAGAATTAAATATATGAGGAATAACAATGTTAGTCAATAACTAATATTATTTCAGTTTCTTTCCTACAAGTGAAAGGGACAACACTGGATATGTTTTGGTCTTATTCTGACCTCATCAGTAAAGCATAGCATTCATTATTGTATTGTTAATGTGAGTTCTCCATTGAGAGCATGTGGAATTATCTGTTAATTGTTTTAATAAATTGACAATGAGCAAAATGCTCTCAAACAAAATTGTATTACTATTGCATCATTTTCACTTGAGTGAAAGATGTTCTGGGTTTCTAGGGCCCCTTTCAATCATAGCTGATTTTTTGCACCAGGAATGCTCCTTTCCAAGAAGCTGGCCTGTGAAAGATTTTTCTTGTGAAAGATTAGCAGTTGCACATGTATGCGGTGCCCTCTCTTTTTATGCTTTTAATGATGTCCAAGGTCAAGGCAAGACCAATGCTGTTTAGTGCCATTGCAAGCAATGATGTGAGAAAATAAGGAACTGGAATGTACCATAAAGTATCCCATCTGATACTCCAGTGATTCCTTCAATCCATTACCCTTCTTTTTTATTGAGCCTGAAAGCTTGAAAGGCAAAGTTGGACTTGAAGTGATTTGAACTCAGAGCAAAGAGAATTGGGACAAATACTGTGAAGCATTTCTTCTATCTGATGCCTTAGCAACTTAGTTAAATTGTTGTTTGTCTTGTAATTTGTCTTGTAATTTGTCTTCTAAGTGCTTGTCTTAAAAATATGTATTATCAAAAATGGGGTGGTTTTGTGTGTTTAAGGTGATGCATGACAGAGATACTCATCTACAACTACCAGGTGATGTCAAGACAAGGAGATAAAACATAGTGTAGTGTTATTAATATCTAACGTTGAGAATACTGAATTATTTTTTTTTGATGTTAATGAAGATTTTAATATCCAGGACATCTTGGCTTTACAAACTTTAAAAGCACTAGATTAATAATGGGTGAGTGCTTCAATGTGCTATAGTTATATAGTTTGTAACGTAGCCCATTGTATTTTTACAAAACTACACCAAAAATCCATTTCAAAAAAGCAATACTAATTTCCCTTTAATAATATTTCTAACTATTTACTGTTTTAACAAGCTTATATATTGCTAATTACTACCTATTATTAGCCTTGTATCCTTATAGTTATATTACATATACTCCTCTTGAATATTTAACACAGTGATTAACTAAAATGAGACACGGATTGTTTCTAGGTATGAGTAATAGTTATTTTACTATTTCTTTGAACAGGCTGATCTTTATCTATTGTCTACGAGTGAACCAAACAGTTTATGCTATATTGAAACTGCTGAGCTTGATGGGTGAGTATTGGGTTCTGTTTTTGTTCTTTTTCTTATAACATCTTTTCTATGTCGTATAATTTTTCGTATTTGATTTGTCTAGCATTAATTGAAGACAAAGTTAGTAGAGGCATGAATGTGATGAAATAGTTTACAAAACAATCTTCTTTTTACTTTTTGGCAATTTAAACAAACATGTGTTTCAATAAAGATTTTCATTTGTTGAGAACAATCCTATCAGTTTCCTTCTACTTCACCTGAGCAGTACCACTGCCATATTTTTATGGATGTTTGTCAAATCCCTGGTCTGTAAATTCAGTATAAAGTACCTCAATTGAAACTGATCTTTCTCTGATTGGAAGAGAATAGTTCTCAAATCACAAATTGCAAGTGCATATCTATATCTCCATGCAGAAAAATCCAACCCCTTGTGTGCACGCGCGCAAACACATACACACATAAGTTATAGGGATGTAAACACATCAACACCAGTTGTCAAGTGGTGGTGGGAGACAAATACAGATACAAAGACAAGCACACACATATATATACACACAAGCTTCATTCAGTTTCCACTCACAAGGCTTTGGTTGGCCTAAAGCTATAGTAGAAGGCACTTGCTCAAAGTATCATGCAGTGGGGCTGAAACTTGAACCATGTGGATGGGAAACAAACTTCTTACCACACAGCCACACCATTTTATATATATATATATATATATCGTCGTCGTCGTCATGAGCCTGGTGTTGCCATCCGGTTTCACCAGTCCTCAGTCAAATCGTCC
>NC_068982.1:109155496-109166176 GCF_001194135.2 Octopus bimaculoides
TCTGTCTATCTGTTGATATATATATATATATGTATGTATGTATGTATGTATGTATGTATGTATATATATGTATATGTATCTGTATCATCTCGATTTGTCTATTTTTTAAGCTGTTATGATTTGGATCATTTGACATAATCCAGTAAACCACAAGGCTGCTCTGAGTTTCTGTGTGTGTGTGTGTGTGTGTGTGTGTGTGTGTGTATAAAATTTGTAATGTGCAAGAGAGAATACTGCACTGATATGACCATGTGATGTATGTGTGCACATGTGTGTGTACAGATATATATGTATAGACATACAACATTATTGAAAAACAGAATTCTCTAAACAAAAATCACCCATAAATAACATGCAACAATACTAATCAGTTAAAAGTCATAGGCCCAAACTTTGTAGTTGACATTGTCCTTAATTGCTGCAATTGCCTCAATTAACTGACTGAACATTTGTGACTGTGCATATGTCAGGTCAAATGGTATATAAACCCCAACATCCATCTTATATGATTTCTAACATATGTAATAGGTCACAAATTTTTTCGAGAGAATGCAATTGATTATATCAGTCTTAGTATTTGCCTGATAGTTTTTTTTAACGTTTATTTTACATTTATTTAAAATACTTTACTTATATTCTATTATATATATATATATATATATATATATATACATATATATATATATTTATATATATATGTATGTATATATGTATGTATACATATCATCATTATCATCATCGTTTAACGTCTGTTTTCCATGCTGGCATGGGTTGGACGGTTTGACTGGGGACTGACAAGCCAGGGCGCGACACCAGGCTCCAATCTGATCTGGCAATGTTTCTACAGCTGGATGTCCTTCCTAACATCAACCACTCCAAGAGTGTAGTTGGTGCTTTTTACGTGCCACTGGCACGGGAGCCAGTCAGGTGGCACTGGCATCAGCCACGTTCAGATGGTGCTTTTTACATGCCACTGGCACAGGAACTAGTTGGGGCAGGGTGGAGCAGCATCGACCATGTTCGGATGGTGCTTTTTATGTGCCACCAGCATGAGGGAGCCAGTCAGGCAGCTCTGGCAGTGACCCATGCATGAATGGTGCTTATTGTGTGCCATCAGCACTGGTAACAGCCACAACTACAATTTCCATTTGATTGTGATATGATCTGATTTTGATGTACTTGACTCAATAGGTCTCCTCAAGCACAGAATGTCACCCGACGATTCAAAGTACTTTTTAAATGGGCTGGTTATGCAACACTGGTGTAGGCTACAGCTGTGATCTCACTTTCCTTGCCTGGTCTTCTCAATCACAGCATATCTCCAGAGGTCTCAGTCTTTCATCATTGCCTCTGAGGCCCAACATTCGTAGGTCATGCTTCACCACCTCATCCCATGTCTTTCTGTGTCTCCCTCTTCTATGGGTTCCTTCCATTGTTAGGGAGTGACACTTCTTCACACAGCTCTCCTCATCCATACCTAGTACATGACCATACCAGTGCAGTCGTCTCTCTTGCACACAACATCTGATGCTTTTTATGTCCAACATTTCTCTCAGGGCAGTTACACTCTGTCGAGTGTGACATTACACATCCAGCGGATCATACTAGCTTCATTTCTTTCGAGCCTATGCATGTCTTCAGCAGTCATGGCCCATGTTTCACTGCTGTGTAGCATGGCAATATATATATGTGAAGAAATGTCACAGATTTAAATTTAGTAATTACAGCACATATGTATATGATACATATATAATACAAAATGACATTAAAATGCCAATCCAAAACTGAAGAAAAGACGAACATGAGCAAAGAACTCTCATAAACATGAAAGATGAAGTTATTTGCAGTGGGAATTGAACTTTGAGCATTAAGAGGCATAGTGAAAGCATTTTGTCTGGAGTAAAGATTTTTGCCAATATAACATGACAGTCCTGGTTTAGCACGAATGTTGCTCCAGCTGGCTATACGACATGATCTGTGTCCTTATATTTTTGAACAAGAGAATCTAGCACCCCAACTCAGCTCTAACCAATAACTGTGTATCGCGATTTCCGGGTTATTTCCCTTCATCAGCACAGAATAATTGTTCGGCCAGAGGTATATTCTTTATTACAGGCACAAGGCCTAAACATAGAGGGGACATACACAGACATGCGAGAACAAAACACACATGAAAGGATGGATGTAAAATGAATTAAATTACAATGACGAGACAAATATCTCACGCCCCCTCCAAGATGAAACCATGAATTCCTTTTTCCTTTAAAACTTTACATTTTAAATAACAATTTCCAGCCCCGTTCTGAGGCAAAACTGCGACTTTCCTTTTCGTTTTCACCTTACAATTTTAAAGGAAACATTTTTAAACAAATGTTCATTCATATAGTTACTGGATTTACTTTTCTTTTTCTTTTTTTTAAACCAAAAAGTTTAACCAAATGTTTTTCTCAGTCTTTCACAGTCTTTAAAATAAACCATGACTCAGCACTTCATCTTCTCCTTTTCGTCCACATAATTCACCACTGAGGTGCAAGGTTCAACATCCACCTCCAGCCTCAGCGGGTTCATTCTTTCATAATGTCTTTCAATTTTGAAATTCTTTTAACTTTTAGGGTGTTCTACTTCATTTAAAAATCTTGCTTCTGTTTGTATCTTGCATGTCTGTTTTTTTTGGCTCTGTATTTCTGTAATTCTTGGCTTCCCTGTGATTATGTCTGTGTGTTTGTGTGCTCGTTTGACTGTAATTCTGCGTGTTTCATCTGTGTGTCTATGTCTTTAGGTTTCCGTAATACTGAATTATCTTGTTTCTATTCGTCTATACTTCTGTGTTTTTGCATGTCTATGTGTTTGAGTGTCTGTGGGTCTGAATGTTTCTGTACCTGTAAGTCCTTTACTGATGATCCTACTGGTAAATCTTTCCCATTTCTCGTCGTAGGTTGGGTTTCCTCTTCTGTTGCTTTGTACTTCTTCAATTCCACTTTCGTTGGTGACTTACTCCTCTCTCTTTTTCTTGCTTTCACCTCCGTAAAATACCCGTCTTGGTCTGTTATCTGTTTCTGCTGTCTCTCTACCATTATATTCTCCTGAATACTCTTCTCTACACTTTCCACTGCTGCTCTAGGTCATTTCTTTCTCAATTGACCTCTTTCACCACATTCGTAACACTTTGGGAGTCTCCCCTCCAACATTATCTCCAGCTCTTCTTCATTTGGTAACTCTAAAGTTTCAGGTATTTCATTGTAATATTTCGGGTTCACTGCACAAATTATCTCTAATCTGTAGCCCCATCACTTCACTTGTTGGGTTCGGCTTATCATGCCCATCCTCACCTCTTTGCTTTCTCTCCTCATCTCTGAATAAAAAATCGCTGCTATTATTCACTCTGGTTCTATCGATGGTGGGATTCTTCCCACCCTAATTCTGACAATTCTTCTGTCCAAACAGTTTGGCATCAAAGTCCATTTTTCTTCCTGTTTCAGCCTGTTTGTTAGAGGCCTTTTCTGCCTCTTCTTCCACTGTCGACACATATCTCTTTCCTCTCGTAAAGAATGTTATGTTGTCTCCTATATGTTCTTCCAAAATTTCTTCTATTTCTTCCTGCAGTGTGTGTTCAGTTCTTCTATTTTTATTCAAAAAATGTTCCGAATATGACCGTCTTCTTTTCCATTTTCACTTTGCCCTCCTCTTGCAGGGTCATTTTTATATTTGACCCTTCCTTCTCTACCATACTACTATATTTCTTTATCAGCTCTCCATTCCACTGTAACATCTCCTGTTTCAGCACACGTGGAAGTAGGGGAACTTGATCTCCAGTCGCTTCTGCATAACTTCTCATTTTTCTCAGTTATTCACCACCACCCAACAATGGTGGCCTCGCACCAAAAATTCAGCCAGAGCTCCCCAAAAAACAAAAAATTTGTTTGGCTATAGGAAGCACTGCTAAATTCCCATTCGAAATATATAGTTTTCAAAGTGACAACTAGTCACTGATCTATAGATTAGAAAATTACTGTTTTTAAATCTCACAACGAGAGATATTCAGCAACAGTACTTTGGAGTAAAGATTTTTGCCAACATAACATGACAGCCCTGGTTTAGCACGAATATTGTTGTAATTTAGTCCCAAGAGACATCTTCTCCAGCTGGCTATACGACACGATCTGTGTCCTTATATTTTTGAACAAGAGAATCTAGCACCCCAACTCAGCTCAAAACAATATCTATGTATTGTGATTTCCAGGTTATTTCCCTTCATCAGCACAGAATAATTGTTTGGCTAGAGGTGGCACTGCCAAATTCCCATTCAAAATATATAGTTGGCAAAAATCTTTACTCCAAAGTACTGTTGCTGAATATCTCTTGTTGTGAGATTTAAAAATAGCATTTTGTCTGTCTACTAAATCTGCTAATCCACCTTCCAACTTTATTCAGCACATGAGCATACAAAAGAACAAGATTTAACTCCTGTCTAGAAAATAATGATGGGTAAAAATCATTGTGCTCCGTTGTTTGTCACTGGGAAGTCATTGACTGTAAACTTATTCAAGTGTTGCAATAAATTCATGAAGCATTACATTGTCTTACATAACATACATAATAATTAGAATTACTAGTTAATGAGCATGTCTCTGTGTAGCCACTTGATCTACTAGAAACAACAGCCAAATCTCCTTCCTCTCACTAATACCTTGTACAGAATGGACACATTAGAAAGTTATGTAGATATGCATTTATATATAAAATAATGATGTGTATAACATAATTATGTGTATAACATCATTATACACATATGAAAAAAACTTCTCAAAGAGACTTGTATACTTAAATACGCAGGGCTTGCTTAGACTGTCATTGGCACATTGTCAGATAGTGTTTTGACTTGACCTGGTCCTCCTCATTAACAAAAGATCCCCCAGATGTTCTGAGTTAAGTAAAAAAAAATGTTCATTCAAATATAGAAATAAACGAACCATTCAGTGATTTGTGTGAAAGCTGGCCAGGCTAAAATTAAATCAATAAACACACTTGAAACAGCATTAGATTAAAATAATAAAAATAGCTCTGTGTATAACATTTATAATGCATAAACAGACACATATGGGTGCAAGTGTGGCTGTGTGGTTAAGTTTACTTCCTAACTATATGGATTTAGGTTCATTCCTACTGCATGGCATGTTAAACAAGTGTCTTCTACGATAACCTTGTGAATGGATTTGGTAGATGGAAACTGAAAGAAGCCCATCTTGTGCGTGTGTGCATGTTAGTGTACATATGTATGTTTGTATCGCCTTGTCTTGACATTAACTGGTAGTTGTATATGAGTGTCTGTCATACAAGCAGTGTTATTAATTTCTAATATTCTGCAAAAATATATTTGGCTCTGTGGAAATATTACCATACTTGGAAATAGGTGAGAGCTGGTAACAGGAAGGGCATCCAGCCACAGGAGGAATTTAAAACAACGGTGATAGAAACATGGAATGGCACTAGCTGTGATATTTTGTCTCAGATAAACTTCTCAATGCAACTTTCAAGTCCCTATATTGATTTCATTTTAGCCTGGCCAGCTTTTGCACAAATCAGTGAATGTCTTGTTTGCTAATACTCTATATTGGAATTCAGCTTAGGTCAGAATGTTTGAAAGTGTTTACCATTGAGGGGATCAGTTGAGGTTGAAATACCTTGTCTAATAATCTGATGATAACATTCTGAGACAACCCTGTGTACTTTAAAACACAAGTCTCTTTAAGAAGTTTCCCTGAGACTGAGTATCATAGCTAATGATGGTTCTACATTTGTATATAAATATAATACTCATCATTAATTTAATTTAATGCTGTTTCAAGTACATGTGTGTATTACACACGCGCGCGCACACACACACACACAAACACACACACATCTTCTGGGTGAAAAAGATGGAATGGTCATGGCTAAAATGCCTTTGAACATATGTCTGCTGGATTAGAGTTGAACTGGTACTTGGACAACAAAATAACTAAGATTATTAAGCAAATGAGGTTATTGAGAGAACAATTAAATCTGAAAAACCAATCTGAATATGCTAGAAGGACTCAGTATAAATCAGCTTACATTAAATGCCTAAATACTTTTTCTGCAGCCATAAAACAGTAAAAGTTTTGTTACATTTCCTTTGTTACTGGAAGCTTTTTATTGTCTTATTAAAGACATAACTACATAGTTTTTGTCATAAGTGTTTTATGGCTGGATACTCAGTTTCTTTCTGTTGTTAACCATTCATCTCATGTGTGCACAGTCGCAAATGTTCAGTCATCTGAGTGAAGCAAACATTGCAAAATTTAACTTTTAAGCTTAGTATTTCACTATTGTTGCATGTATCTATAAGTGGTTGGTTTATTAAACATAGTAGTCCAATATTGATGTATATATCTATAAGTGGTTTTTGTTTACGGAATTCTCTTTCCAATAATATTATATACATTTTTCTGTTTTACAGTCATTCTTGTTTAGACCAAGGTTGACATTGATTGAGCTAGCCTGTGATGAAAGATTTCCCAGCAGTAGTTTTACCCATCTTTGTACATAACTAAGGCTATGTTACCCAATGTTAAAACAACGGGAGAGATTTAGGCTCTGTTTCTTACTGGTGGAGTCACCAATATATAGCCTCTTCTATTGGCTTGTGATTGAGCTGTATGTACTTCTACATAATGCCTAACTATAGCCTAAAGATTGGCCCATCAAAGAAAAAATGTATTTTCCACTAACATAGCACAACACCAAAAATGGAGTACACACCATTATATCCTTCATTAGTTAGGATGCTCTCCTCTTTCCTATAAGTCAAGCTGTAATTGAGACTGCTGGGTATGATACAGAACAATTGTCCAAACTGAATGTTCTTTATATTTAGATGAAGGACCACTTAAAAGAAAAAAATATACAGAAACTTGAGCTGACACATTAGTACTTGTTAAATACAGTCTATAGGATACATTAGGATTTAGTATTCATTGCGCATGATATTGATATGCTAACTATTGACTGTAGTCATGGAATCATTATTATATTGTGTATAGTTTTACTACATTACATAAATACTGCTATTTTTATTCTAGCTCTATACTAACAACGCCGTTTTATGACTAATGCACTTACACTTAGGTAATAGTTTAATAATGTACTTCATTTACTACTTTATTTTTGGCAATCTTTTATTTATTTATTTATTTTTATATTCAGGGAAACAAATTTGAAAGTGCGGCAAGCTCTTATTGAGACTGCTGAAATGGGTGATGATCTAGAGCAGTTGTCCAAATTGAATGGTAAATTTTTTAATTGTTATCTAATGTGAACATTCATCAGCTTTTTTTTTTTAATAACTCGGTCTCACAGAAAACTTCTGGCTTCCCTCTTCCTTTGCTAGGTTCTGTAATGATAAAATATTTCTGTGTTTGTCATCAGTGTGATGATTTGGTTGAGTTGAAGAACACAAATTGCATTGAGATTTTAAATAAAAAAATGTTCATATTATTAGCAACTATATATTATCATTACTTCAGATGACAGGAAAGGTATTTACACCAAGTCAGTTTAAAGTTTGCATGAGATGCTGTTGTGGTTGAGATTGACAATAGCTGTGTTGTTGAAAGTTGGGGTTACAGAGCTACTTTCTTCAGATCACAAATATTGTATGTGTGGTGTTGCTGTGTCATCACCACCATTATCATTGTTTTCTAGTGAATTTGATGCTATGACCAAGCATCTGTCACTACTGCTTTTGGACTCTACTCTGCTGGTTAGTGGCAGGAAAAAATTCTATTTATATTGTGGATTGTTCAAGAAAAATAGGTATGAAAAAGCAACTTACTGATAAGATCCTGTTTTCCAGATGTACCAGAGTGGTCAGTTTTCTTTTTAGTGATGTCAGTAATAATTGGGCAAATTGCTTTCATGTTCTTTAGTTGTTTTTGTTCAGATACAGTGATCTGGGATCAATATTTAGGTGTTTTTGAACTGCCAAATATTCCTCCTTCAGTTCCTTCATAACCAGGTTGAATTGTCAAAAAATGTGAATAAGTTAGTATTGGCAAAAGCATGGCTGGGTAGTAAAAAAGTTTGCTTCCCAACTGACCATCGACCATTACTATCAATTTTTGGATCAAAGAAGGGATTGCCTACCAATACAGTGAACCAACTACAATGTTGGGGTACAATATTGCTGAACTACAATTTTAAAATACAGTGTATTCTGTCGAAGAAAATTGGTCATGCAGACTGCTTATTGAGGCTAATTCCCAAGAGTGTGGAACCACTAGAATAGACCATGATAGCATCATTGCAGTCAGAAAGTGAAATAAGAAGTATTGTGTGTAATATAATTCAGGAACCGCCGGTGACAGTGCCTGATATAAAAAGTGAAATCCGTAGAGAATAGTTACAGTATAAGAATGAAAGAAACATTGAAAAATAAGCATAATAAAAATACAAATTCAAATAATTTCTCACTATGCAACGATGTCTTAATGTTCACGCAGAGAGTAGTACCAAGTGCACTACAGAAATGAGTATTGCAACAATTCCACTGTGGGCATCCAGGAATGTCTAGAATGAAAGCTTTAATGAGGAACTTTGTATATTGGCCGACTATGGACAGGGACATTGAGAAATTGGTGAAAGCATGTAGAGGTTGTGTGTTGGCAACCAAAGCACCACCAGTAAAATGCCAATTGTGGCCGGAGATTGAGAGCCCATGGTCCAGGATACATATGGACTACGCTGGACCAGTGAATGGTGCCTACTATCTAATTGTGGATAGCTATAGAAAGTGGTCAAAGGTATGCAGATGTAATAAACCCACTCTTACTCAAGTTATTTGCTTGATACAGTGTACTGGACACGTAAGTTTCAGATAATGGAACACATTTCGTGGGATATGAATTAAGAAATTTCTACAAAATACATGCTATAAAGCACATCTTTACCCTGCCCTACCACCTGAGGTCAAATGGGCAAGCGGAAAGATTTGTCGACATGTTCAAAAGAGCTCTAAAACTAGGCACTTATGAAATTTTTGAGAGTATATAGAATAATACCAAATCCAAATACTAATTCAGGCAAGTCACCAGCAGAGTTAATGTTTGCGCGTAAAATAAAATCAATCTTCGATAAATTATTGCCGGGAAAAAATACATATAATGAAGACAAAAAATACATTTGAAGGAAATATAAGAAATATTACAAAACATTTCGAAGTAGGAGATAAAGTTCATTTTAAAAATTACAAAAATGGTAAAGAAGGTTGGGAGGATGGCTATGTAATCAAAAGATTAGGGAATATGATGCATTTAATTAAAGGACAACATTCGGAACATAAGAGACATCTTAACCAGTTAAAGATGAGACATACAAAAGTATGAAGGGTAATACCAATGGAAGTCTTTTATGATATGTTTGAAGTGCCAGCATCGAGAGGTATTGAACCCTGTAGAACTAGCTTCAGAAAAAGGAAAACACTGAATATCTGGAAGTAATACCTAAACGAAAAAATTATTAAATTTCCCCCCCCCCCCAAAAAAAACAAGAGTGCTTAGTACAACAAAAAGAAAAAGTGCTGTGTGCAATAAACAATACAACCTTAAAAGTCAAGCAACAATTAAGATACAGCAGCTAAAAAAAAAAGATGGAGGGGTGCTGGATAGAAAAAGAAATGATAAAAGAAATTCCATATTCGCATAGTAGTCGAAATCTCAGAAGGGGAGATATTGTGATGCGAGTTGCAATGCTCCCTTGTGAGAGATAGACTGGTCCAAATAAAGTATAAATAGGAACAATCTGAGTGAGTTCAAGGTTCAGAGTTTGGAGTCAAGTGAAGTTCGTGTTAGTTTGCAGTGAAGTTGGAAGGTGTCGGTTGGTTAGTTCACAAGGAATATTGATTGTTCGTTTGTAAAGAGATTTGTTAGTTTGTTACATGGATTTTACTATTGTCTGGTTAACTTATTTATTGTATGTAACAAATTATATTACAACAGTTTTAGATCTGCTCTGCCTTATATCTCAAGATACTGGACTGAAAGAAAATTGAAATGATAGCTTCTAGTGAGCCATGCAAGCTTTCAAGAGAGTCTGTTCCCAGTGTGCTTATAATTTGTACTCCTCCAATGCATCTATCATACTAGTCTGCTTGTGATTCCACTAATTTCTCGTGTGTCCATAGCTTACATTGAGTACAGCATATCCTTTTCTGCACATGGAACAAGGCCATTTCCCCAAAGGTACCAGGGTCCTCTCTTTTTTTCCTACTGTTACTGTTATAATGTATTGTATGATCAATCTCCATTTCTTTGCCCCATGTCTTCCTGGCTCTGTTATAAGTTATTTGACTTCGTCGTCGTCGTTTAACGTCCGCTTTCCATGCTAGCATGGGTTGGAAGGTTTGACTGAGGACTGGTGAAACCAGAAGACTGCACCAGGCTCCAATATGATTTGGCAGAGTTTCTACAGCTGGATGCCCTTCCTAACGCCAACCACTCAGAGAGTGTAGTGGGTGCTTTTACGTGTCACCCGCACGAAGGCCAGTCAGGCGGTACTGGCAACGGCCACGCTCATCTCGCTCGAAAAACCTCATGTGTCACCCACACAAGAGCCAGTCCAGGGGCACCGGCAACGATCTCGCTTGAAAATCCTACGACAACCCCA
>NC_068982.1:109167403-109173210 GCF_001194135.2 Octopus bimaculoides
GCCCGCACATGAGCCAGTCCAGGGGCACTGGCAACGATCCCGCTCGGAAGATTTCATGTGTCGCCCGCACATGAGCCAGTCCAGGGGCACTGGCAACGATCCCGCTCGGAAGATTTCATGTGTCGCCTGCACATGAGCCAGTCCAGGGGCACTGGCAATGATCCTGCAGCTTTTAAATATTCATACATTATGATTAGTTGTTAATCCTATGGCAACTTTGATCGAGCAGAACAATGTCCAAAGGCTTTCCTAGCATGATCATCCCATCTATTTAGGGGTATGAAGAGTATGTAGGACTATACTATTTAATGTGTCCTGTCATTGGACAGTAGAATGTGAATTGAGGGAGATTTGGCTATTTTTTCTAGCTGGTAGAGTGACTACATAAACACTTGTTTGTCTGCAGATACATGTTATTGTCTGTAACTGACACAACAGAACCTTTGTCAACTCTTTCAAAAGCAAGAAGAATGTATTAAAAACAATAACTTACAGAGAACTGAAACTAATTTAAGTGACAATGTTGATGTAGCCAATCAGTTATTATGAGTGTACAATCTATATGTATATGTTCTGTTTACCTTGTTTGGTAAGAAAGAGCAGGGCTAAGTGTATACTTTTATGAGTGTAATACAAATCATCATCATTGTTTTAACGTTCCCCTTTTCCATGCTTGCATGGGTCAGACAGAATTTGTTAAGGCAGATTTTCTATGGATGCCCTTCCTGTTGTCAACCCTTGTTTGTTTCCCCATGGCCACATATGTTTTTAGAGAAGATTAGAAATGAAGGATACTGCTTGCATAACAATAAAATTCACTTGAAATTACCATGCTACATATAATCTCTCTCTTTCTCCCCCCCTCTCTCACACCCACACCCACACGACTTTCAGTTTCTACCAAATCCACTCACAAGACTTTGGTTAGCCTAGTGCTATAGTAGAAGACACTTGTCCAAGGGGGTCTCACAGTGGCACCGAACCTGAAACCTTGTGGTTGGGAAGCAAACATTTTGCACCTATGCCTATAAATACATATGAAATTTCAGTTTCATCGTGATAAAGCTGAACTATGACCGAAAACACTCTAATTGTGACCACAACAAATTTTAGTGGGTATACAGGACTATATTATTCAATGTACCCTTTCCTTATTTAAGACATTAGGGAGCGATTTGAGTGAGATTTGGCTGTTATTTCTAACAGATTAAATGACTATATAGAGACTCCCTTGTTGACTATTTGAGTAATGTGTTAATGTTCATTGTTCTTTGATTATATTTATTACATGGCTGAATGTTTATAAGTGTAGCCAGGTGTCAATGCTCCCCTTATCAGTCATCTGTTGATACTGTCAGCATATGTTGACATGTGACAACCAATTAACACAACAACTGTTCAATTATTATTCATTCTTGAATAATATGGCAACCTCATTTTTTTTTTTGTTTAGCACTAAATTGATTGATCAAAGGTTTTCCAGCTGTGACCATCCAACCATTTTTGGATGGAATATAATGTACCCCAAACAACATTAGCCAAAATGTCTTTCCTTTTCTAAGATAGTAAAGGAGATTTGGTTGCTATTTCTGGCAGGTCAGGATTCTATGTAGAAACTTCTCTATTGGTACTTCTTTTAGCTCAACATTTGTCGATGTTATAAATATTGGATATTAGATCAACCCTTTAGCATTCAAATTAATCCATCAACTGTAATGCTTATTTATCCACATTGTTTCATATTAATCATGCATTATCTCATAGCTCTGTGATTTTGATGATGTGATTGTTTATGTTTAGAATGACATTGTAGGGTATGTGTGAGAGGCCAGATCTAGCCAGTTTGAACATAAAACAGATCAAATACTTGGGCCGGACATGGCCTGTTTGAATGCTAAAGGGTTAAGCTTCTGTAGGGTTTTACCTAGGGAAAATGTAGTCCAGGAGAGATCTCCAGAGGCTTGTAGTCCTGGGGTGGAATTATAAAAGGATCACTCTTTGGGATATTTTTCACAGTATTTTACATTCGAGATCATCATGAGAGATCATCAGTGGTGAAATCTAGTTGTTGTTGACTAAAAGCTTTATTTGTGTTTGTTCATATTAAGAAGAGTGTTTAATAGGATAGTTTGTTGGTCTGTGGTAGATGTAGAGGAAGAGACTATCAGACAACTCAAGTTGGCAAATAACATAGCTTCTGTGCCAGTGGTGTAATATGAGAAAAGTCTGAGTGCCAAGAGAAGTGTGCATTGAAGGCACTGAGGATAATGACTTCATGGAGATGTAGGTTCAAATAAAGATCCTTAGGGTAGGATATGAAGTTACTGAACCTTTGTTCATGGTTAAGAGATATTTAAAGAACAGTAGTGGAATGGGGAAGAGATGCTTTGTTGCTTAGCTCCAAATCAGTCCTGATTATGCAGGCCTATAATCAAAGACATTTTAATCATGACCATTCTGTCCTTTTTTTTTGTGTATATGTGGGGTGAAGTAGGGAAGAGCATCTGGGACTACATCATCTAATAGGTCTTAAACTTTTTTGAAGAGAACTGTATGGGATTTCCATTTCTAGCATTTAGAGTAATTATGTATAGACTCCTGTACTGACTCCTTGTATGCTATGCTTGTCAAATATGGTGTAAAGGGTAAAATTTGGACTGTATTTCATAGATTTTGTTGTAATTTTATTTCCCAAGTTGAAATAAAAGAGGGAGCTACAGAATATGTGAAAGCAAAGACATTCAGCATCTTTTACTATAGGCTGTTGGGTTTATGTTACACATTTGAAAGATTTCTTCTCTTGTTTTGAAAGTGTTATTTTTTATATTTCATTTTTTGTATTTGCCTGAATAGTATGGTCTTTAAAAATTTGAATGTATGTATTCTTTTATTCTTTTAGTCATTTGATTCTGGCCATGCTGGAACACCACCTTTAGTTGAACAAATCGACCCCAGGACTTATTTTATTGATCACTTGTACTTACTCTATCAGTTACTTTTGCCAAACTGCTAAGTTACAGGGACGTAAACACATCAACATTGTTATCAAGTGATGGTGGGGGGACAAACACAGACATACAAATATATATATATATATATATACACACACGACAGGCTTCTTTCAGTTTACGTCTACCAAATCCCCTTACAAGGCCTGAGGATATAGTAGAAGACACTTGCCCAAGGTGCCACGCAGTGGGACTGAACCTGGGACCATGTGGTTGGGAAGCAAGCTTACCACACAACAATGCTGTTTCTCTGAATTAGATTTTAGTAATTTGCTACCTTTTCAGAATTAGCCACATAGAGTAATGTACTTTAACTAAGAGTAACAAAACAAAGCTATGATATGGTCAGAAACTTTAGCTAGTTTGTTGGTAGCCCAACACCTAAAGTTAAAAACATTTCTGCTTTATTATATTAATTTTTTTTCTTCTTTTTTTACATCTGTTTTCCAGTTGAGCTTGTTTGTGAAGCTCCAAATAATCGTTTGAATAAGTTTCAAGGAACCATGAAGTGGAAAGACCAGAATTTTGCTTTAGACAACAACCACATTCTTTTGAGGGGATGTGTGCTACGTAATACAAGATGGTGTTATGGCGTGGTTGTTTTTGCTGGCTGTGATACCAAGCTCATGATGAACAGTGGTAAATCTGTCTTTAAACGCACACACATTGATCGTCTCATGAATGTTCTCATTGTAGGGGTAAGTGTGTATTTTATGTCAAACATTGTCATTATTTTTAATTCTTTTAATGAAGATTGATTATAATTATTTTCCACTCCTATCATGCTGCTGACACTTTTTTTAATATTTTGATTCAGTTATACTGCATTCTTTGCAATATCTAGTTTTTTTTTTATTGCAGTTAAATATCATAGAGTGAAAAATGAAGTTTTGTTTTCACATATTATGTAAAGCAAAGTCAATGTTTCATTACTCAATACAGGTCTACTTTGACAGTATTCAAGTGACCCAGCAGACAAGTTCCAATTAGCCAGAAATTTTGCTAAGCTATCAGTTTCCCAACCAGTCAACACCACAAATTTAAATTATAGTTATCAATTACTTCTGCTTAATTTGATTATTCAATCTTCTAGAATTATACTTATTGAACCTGACAACCCTTTTTTTCTCATGAATCCCCATTTGGACTGAATTCCCTTAACTCTACTGAACAAAGTTTGCTATTTCTTTTGCTCCAGTATTCATGTCAATACTTTTTATTGTAAACAGTTCATAGCTAAATTGGTGATACCTGCAATGTGAAATAATTAAAAGGGGTGATGAGAATAAATTTTGGAAGAATAGCTATAGTACTATGTTATTACCAGTGTAAAATTTATAAGGGAGAAGTGAGGGAGTACACTCTATAAACTTTGGATTAAGCAAAGATTATCGATTTCTTAAATTGTGATACTTCAGATTGTAATCTTGGTTGCTGATGAGATAATAATATACTAACAAGCTTTCACTTAGCAATATTTAAAAAAAATATTTTATTCTAAACTAGACATATTCTTTGACTATCTTGGAATATCATTGACTTACTTAGAAGATGTACAATTACTATTTTTTTTTGTTATATCATTATGTTATCTAAAATATATTAAATGTTTTCTTTATAGATCTTTGGCTTCCTTTTGTCCATGTGTCTCATATGTACAGTTGCATGTGGTGTATGGGAAACTGTTACTGGGTACCGATTTCAAACTTATCTGCCATGGGAAAGATTTGTTCCAGGATCTACAATTGGGGACAAACAAGATTCAAAGACAAGAGGAGCAACGATAATTGCTGTTTTAGTATTTCTCTCCTATATCATTATTTTAAACACTGTGGTACCAATATCACTTTATGTCAGGTAGGTGCCATATGTTTCTTTTGCATTTCTCTGTATGTATAAGATGTTCCCTTCTTTAGACAACTCATTTATTGTCAGATAGTCAAAGCAACTGCTTTTCATTTTCTTTGAATCATCAAATTATGTTCTGTAGAATTGAATTACATACTGTGAACTAAGAAAACATTCATAGATTTTTAAAATGCAGCTACTTAAATATTGGATACTATTTTCTGTTTTTGAGGGAGTGATCAGAGAATTTCACATCCATGGCAACAATATGTACATAATAGTCTAACATTTATTACGGGGAGGAGAGTTTGGAATGAGTTTTATTGTATGCATATAGTGTAGAGTAAGGAGTAAAAATGAACAGAAAATATGGAGATCTTCACTGCACTATGACTGGGGGTTGTTGGCAGTATTCTTTACTTGTACTACTACAAGTTAACTACTTGGATGATTGAGTTTGTGGGGTTTTATTAAACAAAGAACTTTGCCCAAGGGAATGGCTTAAGCTATCTGCTTAGCTATCTCAGGTGAGTCTGTAGTGAGGTAATTTAATGCTACTTTTAGTAAGGATTGCCAAACTGGGCTACAAGTTGCAGATTGTTACTTTTCAGGATTTCATGCTATTATTGAAAGTTAGTAATTTCGTATGATATTCAATACAATTCTTAAGTAAACTAGAACTGACTTACCAGCAGCCTATGTACACTATCATCATCATTATAACATCCACTTTCCCTTGCATTGAAGCAGATTTTCTATGGCTGGATAGTCTTCTTGTTACCCACTCACACTTGTTTCTAAGTAAGGTAATATTTCCCCATGGTCGATCATGTTTCATGGAAGATTGAGACCAAGTTACACTGCTTGTATGATAGTAACACACATTTACAACTATCATGCAATGTCAAGAGAAGGACCCCCCCCCCCATCCACGCGCATGCACGATTAACT
>NC_068982.1:109173220-109182620 GCF_001194135.2 Octopus bimaculoides
CCCCCCCCCCCATCCACGCGCATGCACGATTAACTTCTTTGGTTTCTATCTGCTAAATCCACTTTTAAGGCTTTGGTCAACCTGAGGCTATGGTAGAAGGTACGTGTTCGAAGTTCCTTGCAGTGGGCTGAATCTAGAACCATGTCATTGGGAAATGAGCTTCTTAACCTACATAGCTATGTCTGTAGGTGTGTGTGTTTGTGTGCGTGTGTGTGTGTGTTCATTTTGCACTCCTTTCTGAACATTGTTACTTTCTGAACATTGTTACTTTCTGAACATTGTTACTTTCTGAACATTTTGTGCTACTTGTGAAATGATCTGGTAACTTTTAATTTATTTGACATGTTTTGACTGTTTAGATGATTTGAAGTATAAGTGAGATCATTATTGATAATAACGTCTCTGAGGTCATTTATAATGATGTCTAAGGCAGCAAACTGGCAGAATTGTTGGCATGCTAGGCAAAATGCTTAGTGGCATTTCATTCGTCTTTATGTTTTGAGTTCAAATTCTGCTGGGGTCGACTTTTCCTTTCATACTTTTGGGATCGATAAAATAAGTACCAGTTGAACACTGGGGTCAATGTAATCAACTTAACACCTACCCTTAAATTGCTGGCTTTGTGCCAAAATTTGAAACAATTATTGATAGTGTCAGAAAAATAAATTCCATGACAGTTGCTCCTATGTCAGGGAAAGTAACTATTCTCTGCAGCTTTGAAATTTTACATTCACCAGAAATGATCATTGTCATCATTGTGAGTGTTTTTAAAGCTTGTGTATTACAATCGTAGCAATTACACAAGTCTGTATATTGACAAGTAGAATTGTTCATTTTACTTGTCAATCTTTTTTGTCAATTTCCCGATGAGATATGCAAAAATTGTGTAGTCTGTGTATTCTTTATTATGTTCTAATTTCCTTTTTTTTTTTTTTTAATTCAGTGTGGAGATGATCCGATTTGCTCACAGTTTAATGATCAATTGGGATGTAAAGATGTATTATGAGAAAGCTGACACACCAGCCAAATGTCGTACAACAACACTGAATGAAGAACTTGGTCAGATTGAGTATATCTTTTCTGACAAAACAGGTACACTAACCCAGGTGAGTAACAAAATAGAAGGAATATTGTTGATTTCTTTTTTTCAAATGCAATGTTTGTGCAGGCTGGTCATACTTTAATAGAACAAAAATACAAGGATTCAGATCATACAGTGAATTTTTGAAACCTCATGTTATCTATTTTTCATTGTAGGTAAGAAACAACAGTCACTCTTTTATAGTCAAATATTCTTTTCTACTCTAGGCACGAGGCTTGAAATTTTTGGAGAGGTGGGGGCCAATCGATTAGATCGATTCCAGTATGCAACTGGTACTTAGTTTATTTGACCCTGAAAGGATGAAAGGCAAAGTTGACCTTGGCAGAATTTGAACTCAGAACATAAAGACAGACGAAATACCACTAAACATTTTGCCCAGTGTACTAACGTTTCTGCTAACTTGCCGCCTTTTATAGTCAAATATTAAGAATTAGTTTCCATTTTATGTAGATCGGATGTGTCTACTAAATTTTAGTTCCTTGTAAATTATGCTAGCATTTAATTTCAAATTGTTTTCATTTTTGCAAAAACCAAGGGAAAATGACTGTGTGACACTACAGACTGTTTTAATCCCAGTCAAACATTGGGAAAAGGCAAGATAAAATGATAATGAATTTATAAGATTTAAAAATAACCTATTTAGTGTAGTTACTGTAATATAGTCTCATATAAGTCATTTTATTTTAGCTACAAATATTTCTGTGTTAAGTATTATGCATAGACATATATCATCATCACTTTTACATACACACATACATATTTGAGCATTACTATGTTTAATAGAAAGGTAAAAGAACTTTAATAATTCTTAAATTATCTCTAAGCTGAGTAAAGAAGTTATGAAATAAAATACTGCACATATTTTTATCAAACTGTATCCAGTTTTCCCTCATTGATCTTTATTGTTTTCTTATATTTTCCTATTGTTATTAGAACATCATGACCTTTAACAAATGTTCCATTGATGGAAAATATTATGGGGATTATGTCAATGAACCTGGTAAAAATCTTGATGTGAGTGAGGTAAGTTGTATTCAATTTCTGTGAGATATAAACATTGAGAAACATTTGGTGACAAGTCTAAGCAATTAAAGTAAAATTTAATACATTATTTGCACAAATAGATAATAAGTATAGTACAAACATTGAAATTCTATTATGAAAATGATTCTTCAAAAATGTAAAATCTGTTATCATTGGATAGCTGAAGGAACTTATTGTGTGATGAGTTATGCTTTTATTGAGGTTATGATCACAGAATGTCTGATAAATATATATATATATATATATATATATATATATATATATATATATATATATATATATGGGAGAATATACGAAAAAACAACAACAGGCGAGGACAGGTGGTGTAAATAACAAAAGGATGTATTAGTATGACGCTTGGGAATACGGAAAGTCTTTGACGTTTCGAGCTACGCTCTTCAACAGAAAGAATACGGAGACAAGGAGAAAAACACGGAGAAAAAAAATTATATATATATATATTCTCTGTTTAGTTCTTATGCAAAGAAAAACCTATATTAAAGGAAATCAGAGTGTGGAAGAAAGACATTTGGTATGATGTAAATAGATATTTCTTGAGCTAGACATTTACTTTAGGTGGAGAAGCATTGATACAGCCTGTGAGAAATTCATTAAGAAAGAGAAGAGAATAAAGAGAGAAAAGCAACAGATAAAAGATTGTATGGAAAGATACTAGTATCTATATGTATATCCATGTACCGAATTTCAGTCTATGCCTACCATGTAATTTGCATGTATTCCATTTAATCTGGTAGTTTACTGAAAACCATTCTTTCATTTCCAGAGAGGCCCAAGAATTGATCTATCACAGAACCAATATGCTGAGAAGTCCTTCATGTTTAGTGATTACCGTCTCATTGAAGAGATACGTAGGAACAACCCCAAAGTTTGGCAGTTTTTCAGGCTATTGGCACTATGTCACACTGTGATGCCAGAAATGAAAGAAACTGGTTAGTAATTAGTTAAATTTTTATTTACTTATTTATTAAGATTTTTGATGTTGAAATGTAATTTTCTTCCAAAGATGTAACGTTTAAGATATATAACTTATGATTTAGTATTTCTAGATTCTTCTGTCTTATAGAGCCCAATGATATTGATATTAGAAATGGTAATTTGCATTCCATGAAGCAAAATAAATCTTCATATTCTGCAAGTTATATTGCTGTGTATCTTTGACCAAGACAACTTCATAGAGGGTTTGGAAAAATGCTTTGTAGTGAGTTATGTCCCTTCACATTTTGAGTTAAAATCCATGGCGGTTGGCTTTGTGCTTCATCTTGCCAGATTTTATAAAAAAGGTACCAGATAAATACTGTAGTCTATTCAGAAATTTTTCATTATTACTTTTAATGGTGCAAGAACTGGATCTCAATTTATCGAATCAACAAGTCTTTGGGTTCCTAGTTCACACCCACTTCACTTACTTGAGTTATGAATCTCTACTAGACTCTTATTACTTATGTTTGAAGCCTAATTAAACAAATTCTTAATGAAAGTTACATTAACTTAGTAGATAAAAATCATATTACCTGTTTCTGATCTATAACTCTGTTGTTGTTTAGCTCCAAGACATTTCTGATCAAAGAGACTGTTGATGAAAGGTCTTGCAACTATGATCATTCTGTCTTGTAGTAAGTGTATCTCGGATTACATTATCCAATATATCTTCCCTTCTGTAATAAGGTAGTATGTAGATTATTGTGGTTCCACCAACATTGGAGTTGGTAAAAAGTAAACATAAGTTAGTGATGTAAGGAAAATGAAGAAAAACAGTTCAATGAATAGCTTTTTGTAATGATATTTTTTTTCAAAAATGGAAATTTTCAGAATTTCTTTCAAAGAACATCTCATAATATGCATATATTCATTTTCCCCTTTCACTGGTAGTGACATTCTTCAAGAAGGAATTAATGGTGTGCCTCAGGTCACTAGTGGCTAGTTTTATATGCCCTCTTTTCTAACTTTTAACTATTCTAGATTTCGCAATTCCCACAAAAAGAAATAAACGTTTGTCTCCTTCCATAAAAGAAAGGGTCTTTTCCTTCTTGCTAACAATGATAACTTTAGGACAATAAAGAAGCTGAAAGAAATAGAATGATACATTCCATTAACCTTCATGCAAAGAATAGATCATTAAAATCAAGAAAGAAGCAAAAACGATAGTTTCCTGAATGTTTCCCCATCTTGTTATGATCTCCTCTACTGCTAATTAGATCTCCTAGATAACAGGAGTTTCATGCATTTGTCTCTGTTCTTCAATTTTATCACTTTTAATGTCACCATTACATCCTGTAAAGTAGTGGGTATTAGGAAAATTAGCAAGTCGTAAAAACCAAACCAAAAATTTAAATGTGTGAATGAGACCTAATCTTCCAATCTGTCCACAAGGGCAGTAAATAAAAATAAACTGAATTGGACCCCACTGACTTGTCCAATCCATGACAACATGCAAAGCAGGATCAAAACAATGATGATAATTCCATTTTAATCAGAAGACATCAAACTAAACATTTCCAATTCATTTTCCCAAGAACTACATTCCACTGAAACTTCCTATTCCTGCTCATCTGGTTGATCTTACTAAGATTTGTCATTTCTGTTAACTTATGGCTTTTAGTTTCTATTTATTTGTACTTCTCCACTAATTTCACTGGCAGTTCAATATGTTGGTGACAAATTTCTTTGTTGTGTGGAGGAAATTTCAAAGTTTTTGTTCATTGGTTCCTAATTTCAACTGAATTTTGGTAGATATTCCAGCTAAATTGTAGTAATTCCCAGTTACCTCATTTTACATAGTCCAGAACACACTAAAATGTCTGTTGGTTCAGCCTCTTCTCTTCAGTTTAAGTCATAAAGATATTCAAATGTAATGTCTTTTCTTTCTAAGAATGCTTTTAAATTTATATTTTTGTTAGGTTTGGAATATCAAGCCCAGTCTCCTGATGAGAATGCTCTTGTATCTGCTGCCCGAAATTTTGGTTTTGTATTCACGGTAAATTTTTCATTTCAATGTGAAGAGATATTAAAAACTAGCTGAATAGCCTATCATTGTTGGGCAATGTTTACAATAGAATAGGACTCTTGATCAGGACAGATTTGTGCAATTTTTCGCAAAAAAACTTCATTGAGGATTTTTTTCCTTTTTAATTTATTTACATGTCTGTTTGACCATTTCACATGACTTTATTCATTAAAACTTATTAAAACTTCAGAAGTTCTTACAACTTTGGTCATTGTAATGCTTTGCTTTCTTTTGTTAAATAAAAATTCCTCTAATGATTTTGCTTTCAATTTCGTGATAGATAGCTATCATGCAGAAAATGCTAGCTTCCAAATCCTGTTTTCTGATTAGGTAAAATTGATTAAACCTCAGTAACATTTTCTGCAATTTTTCTGGACAAAATAAATAACAAAATCAGATTTAATGTGGAAAATTATTTCAATATACCAAATTTGAAAATTTTGAAGTAATTTTAAAATTTCACAATATGTGACAGCAACAGGGAAGACCCTACAAAAGTAGAGAGACAGACAGTTGTAGGACGTCTCTCTTTCACATGCACACACACATTTACAAATTTGCACACAAGTAATCACGAGTTTTAAAATGGTGTATGATGGACATATGTATGTACTTATTTATGTATATATATGTATGTATGTGTGTCTGTGTGAGTGTTTCTTTGCAATGAACAGTAGAAAAGCCACCGATCCCCTCTCTCCTTAAAGCCACATATGCCTCACACCCATCTTTCTTTCCCTTCCTTAGTGTTTTAAAAGTTAGTTATGTGCATGTGTGTGTGTGTGTCTGTATGCATGTATCTATGTATTTATGTAAGTATGTAAGTAGCATCTCATGTATATCCGTGAATGACAGCTGTATTAACGTTATCATCCAATGCCACTCTATATTTGTCGCTTACACAATGCTGTTCTTCCCTTCTCTGATATCAGCCACACTGACTATGCCACTACATTTTCCTCAGACTAACACTCTTGCATCCTTCTCATTTTATCAAATGATAGCCCAACCCTGCTAGAGTGCCCATTATAGATTTTTATTGATATCCAATTAGCCTATAATTGAACTGGATGTTAGTTTAATATGTATGCAAAGTTTCGTCAAGATTGGTTCATTGGTGTAGGCAGCAAGATGGTAACAGACAGAAATTGCCATTTATGTATAAGATATATGAGCAAATTTAACAGTAACATATAAAAATATTTAACAAATAAATATTTCTTTGGGTTATGTAGATGGTTCATTTTGTGAGGTGAGTCATAAAAATCAAATGAATCCTTGTATTTACATATTATCAATCCTAAAGGTTATGAGTCAGAATCATTGTTTTAATGCACACTTTTGCATGCTTGCATGGGTTGGACAGAATTTATTGAGGTGGATTTTCTATATCCAGACACCTTTCTTGTTAGCCATCACCTGTTTCTAAGTAAGGTAATATTTCCTCATAACCAAACATATTTTCATGGAAGATCGGAACTGAAGAATACAGTTTGCATGATGGTGACACTTGGTTATGACTCTCATGTGATATCAAGGCAAGGTGACAGTAACACACACACACACACACACACGCACACACGCACACACGCACACACACACACACACACACATCTTTTATTTTCTATCTCCCAAATACATTCACTAGTCTTTGAGACTATAGTAGAAGACACTGACCCAGGGTGACTGAACTTAATGGGACTGAACATAAAACCATGTGGTTGGGAAACCTTGGTGTACTTGTGTACTTAGTGTTATGCAAAACAGCTTAGTAAACTTTTTAATATCTTTGTAAATAACACATAACCATAGAATTCGTGCAGAAGAGAAATTAGAAATTTGCTTGAATTTTCCTGAAAAATATTTCCACTACCAGAAGATTTATTTAATAGACAAACTATAATTTTCAACATCTGTTACAAATGCAAATGAATATTCAATAGACATAAAACAATATATGTAATTTTGATCTTTTGTATATGTGCAAAGTTTTGAATGTATATTTGCTAGGTGCATGGCTCAGTGGTTAGAGCGTTAGGCTCACACTCATGAGGTAGTGAGGTTGATTCCCAGACTGGGCTGTGTGTTGTGTTCTTGAGCAAGACACTTTATTTCATGTTGCTCCAGTTCACTCAGCTGCAGAAATGAGTTGCGATGTCACTGGTGCCAAGCTGTTTTGACCTAACATTGGTGGTGTGGAGAGGGGAAACTGGTATGCATGGGTGACTGCTGGTCGTCCATAAACAACCTTGCTGGACTTGTGCCATGGTGGATAACTTTCTAGGTGCAAACCCATTGTCATTCATGACTGAAGAGGGTCTTTACCTTTACTGCATAAGTTAAATGTTGATGAATGTAATTGTGACCTCATGCTAATAAAAGCATTGTGTACATATAAATATGATAAACATTCTATTTATCTCTATCTAGAGAAAGCATTAATGTCCTGCAAAATTATATTTGTTATTTTGAAACACTTGCTGATATGCTGCCTCTCCTTGATTTCTGAGTTTATTAATGTTTACTGTGTTGGTTTAAAGACAAAATTTCTCTTATTTTTTTTAGTCTCGTACTCCAAACACTATTACTATTGAAGTGAATGGTACTGAGGAAACCTATGAACTGCTGTGTATCCTAGATTTCAACAACGTTAGAAAAAGAATGTCTGTAAGTTGTCATAGGTTTATTTCTGTTGCTGCTTTTAATTGTAACTGTGAATTTACTCAAGTGGAATGCATATTGATATCTATTGTATGTAGCATAAACTGATATGATTATATTTGGAATGTGTGAAAGTGTAGCATATGTAAATGACTGTTGAATTATAATAATGGTTTGGAATTGGCCCAGTGTGATGAACAAATATTAAACTTCCATGTAAAATACTTTCTATTAACTTAGATTAAATAGTAATACTATAATGGTCTACTTTCTCTCTGACTATATTTCTTTTCTGCAGGTGATAGTTCAGAAAGATGGTGTTATACAGCTGCTTTGTAAAGGTGCTGACACATTGGTGTTTACACTACTCTCTCCAGAATCAAACAATCTCAAGGAACTGACTTTAGAACACTTAAATGTAAGTTGAAAGCTAAAGCGAGGAACTTTATTTTCTAGACTGGGCGTTGTGAGTGTTTATTGAGCGAAAACACCTAAAGCTCCACGAGGCTCCAGCAGGGGATGGTGGCGAACCTTGCTGTACTCTTTCATCACAACTTTCTCTCACTCTTACTTCCTGTTTCTGTTGTGCCTGTAGTTCAAAGGGTCAGCCTTGTCACACTGTGTCACGCTGAATATCCCCGAGAGCTACGTTAAGGGTACACGTGTCTGTGGAGTGCTCAGCCACTTGCACGTTAATTTCACGAGCAGGCTGTTCCGTTGACCGGATCAACTGGAACCCTCGACGTCGTAAGCGATGGAGTGCCAACAACATATGCCATTATAATGCATCTGTGTATTTTTTATTTGTTTACATATCATTTACAACTTTACTTTTATTTAATTAAACTGTATATTTAATAAAAAAGAAACATATCCATTTTTGTAGCAATTTGCCCAAGATGGTTTGCGAACATTGTGCCTTGCTGCAAAAGAAATTGAACCTCATGTTTATGCTGACTGGAAGAAGCGACATCATGAAGCCAGGTATTTAGCTTTATTATAACAAATATATGGAAACAAACATACTGCATATCAAGAAGTCACCGAACCTTTAAATTAGGTTGCGAGTTTAAGGAAAATGTTGCAAGTCACAGTAAGATTTCAAGTGAAGTAAATAAACTCTAAAAAATCTATAATTTTCATTTATGAGGCATTATATTTCACCACAGATTTTATCCATAGATTATTTTTATACTTCTGCTTACATCTTTTCACTTCACCAATATGCACCAGCAAAAAATATATACATCATCATCATCGTTTAACGGCCGCTTTCCATGCTAGCATGGGTTGGACGATTTGACTGAGGACTGGCGAACCAGATGGTTGCACTAGGCTCCAATATGATCTGGCAGAGTTTCTACAGCTGGATGCCCTTCCTAACACCAACCACTCTGAGAGTGTAGTGGGTACTTTTATGTGCCACCGGCACAAAGGCCAGTCAGGTGGTACTGGCAATGGCCATGCTCAAAATGGTGTTTTTTACGTGCCACCTGCACGGGAGCCAGTCCAGTGGCACTGGCAATGACCTCGCTTGAATGTTTTTCACGTTCCACTGGCATAAGTGC
>NC_068982.1:109182726-109188567 GCF_001194135.2 Octopus bimaculoides
CGGATGGTGCTGCTCCACTGGCACAGGTGCCAGTCATCGAATTTGGTTCAATTTCAATTTCACTTGCCCCAACAGGTATTCACAAGCAGAGTTTAGTGTCCAATGAAGGAAGGTTGGCATGGGTGCCAGTCGTCGAATTTGGTTTGATTTCGAATTCGATTTCGATTCCACTTGCCTCAACAGGTCTTCGCAAGCAGAGTTTTGTGTCCAAAGAAGGAAAGGTATGCATAAGTGGGCTGGCTACACCCCTGATAAAGGCCATGGGTTATGGTCTCATTTGTCTTGCCGGGTCTTCTCACGCACAACATATTCCCAAAGGTCTTGGTCATTAGTCATTGCCTCGGTGAAGCCTAATGTTCGAAGGTTGTGCTTCACCAACTCATCCCAGGTTTTCCTCGGTCTACCTCTTCCACAGGTTCCCTTAACAGCAAGGGTGTGACACTTTTTCATCCATTCTCACCACATGACCATACCAGCGTAATCGTCTCTCTTGCACACCACAACTGATGCTTCTTAGGTCCAACTTTTCTCTCAAGGTACTTACACTCTGTCTAGTATGCACACTGACATTACACATCCATCGGAGCATACTGGCTTCATTTCTTGTGAGCTTACACATGTCCTCAGTAGTCACGGCCCATGTTTCACTGCCATGTAGCATGCCTGTTCATACACATGTGTCATACAGTCTGCCTTTTACTCTGAATGAGAGGCCCTTTGTCACCAGCAGAGGTAAGAGCTCTCTGAACTTTGTCCAGGCTATTCTTATTCTAGCAGCTACACTTTCAGCGCACCCTCCCCCATTACTGACTTGGTCACCTAGGTAATGGAAGCCATCAACTACTTCTAGTTTTTCTCCTTGGAATGCGGCAGAAGTTGTTCTCTGCACATTTTCAGTGTTTATTGCTCCTGAGCATCTGTCACATACAAAAACTATCTTCCCAGTTAGCCATCTTTTGATATTGCTGCACCTCTTATGTGTCCATAGCTTACACTGGGTACATCTTATAGAGCTTCTATCTATGCCTTTTCTACAGATTGAGCAAGGCCTTCTACTTGAAGGGGTTTGTGGTTTGTCTACCTTCCTACTTATTAGGACTTAGGTTTTAGCTAGGTTGACTCTAAGGCCTTTCGATTCTAATCCTTGCTTCCACACCTGAAACATGCATATATTATATGCACACACACACACACACACACACACACACACACACACACACACACACACACACACACACACACACACACACACACACACACACACACACACACATATCCATCCATCCACACATTAGTTTCTATCAAATTTCTTTCATAAAATATCTGGTTGATGCAAGAATAATTACTATTCCTGTAATCAATAACATTTGCCTGCATCTTTCTAATCTTGTTGATTGTTTCTGTGTTCTCGGTAGTATTTCACTGGAGAATCGTGATGACAAGTTGAATAACTTATTTGAAGAAATAGAGAAAAACCTCACTCTACTTGGTGCTACAGCCATTGAAGACAAACTCCAGGATGGTGTTCCAGAAACAATAGCCAATTTGGCATTAGCAGGGATCAAAATCTGGGTACTAACTGGAGACAAACAAGGTACATTCCACAATTCTTTAAGTTTTGAAATGGTTGTAAGTGTAATTGTAATCATCATCATCATTTAATGTTCACTTTTCCATGCTTCTGTGGGTCAGATAGAATTTATTGAAGCAGATTTTGTATAACCAGATGCCCAAGCAAAGTAGTCATTTTAGAAATTGTGAACTGGTAGTGAAAGATAGTGATGGAAGAGCTACTTAAGAAAGATATGTAGTTAAGTGATCTGATAATATGAGGTCTCTTAAATAGTATCATGCAAGTTCGAGTTGCCTTTATTGTGAGTTTGTCAAGCTCATGCCAGCATAAAAGAACTGACATTAAAATTTAATTAAGGTTGTGGTATCCATTTATCTGTTTCAGGAAAGAAAAAAAAGAAGGTAATGTAGACCATCAATTTATTGATGTTAATATTTGAAAGGATATTCTACTGCTGAGTTTAATTGTTATTGGTATATTCAAATCTTGAAATTAGCAGATAATCTTCATACAAATATTAAAAAAAAAAACAGATTTTGGAACTAAAGGTTGATATTTTTACATCATCATTACAAATGACCTTTATAACCAACAACCATTTCTTTTGCTTTTTTGCTGGCTTCAGTCTTTGGAATATAATCATAATGGAGCATTCCCTTGAAGGGCGTTTAACTCATTGCATTGATCCCAGTACTTTGTCTGCTCCTTCATTAATCTTCATCTATTGAATGGCTAAGTAAATGTTTATTTCTGTGTGTCTTCACATGACATCATTTTAGCAATTTGCAAGTGGTTGAACATATTAGATTAAGCTTATCTTACATCTGTTCCTATCCCTCTTATCATTTGGCTTAATACTACAGCCTGTTAATACTACAGCCTTCTCAGTCAAAGGATCTTGTCTTGCAAGTTACTTGGTGACCTTACTAATGCTGGTACCATGTAAAAACGCATCCAGTACATTCTGTAAAGTGGCTGGCATTAAGAAAGGTACCCAGACAGCCAAAGTAGACTTTGGGGCTTGGTGCAGTCCTCTGGCTTGCTCATTCATCATTTTCTACTATCTCCACTTGTACTAGAATGAGGTAGTTGCCTCCATAGTATGAATTTATGTTATTGGATATCCCTTATGTTAGTTTCATCAGTCACTCTCTTCTGTGTTGGCTTAGGGCATTTTGGGAGAGGGTATTTATTTTGGAGTTTTCTTTCTCCTAGATTGATTGCTTTCACCCCAACTAAGGAAATCGATCTATGCTTACAAAAACCTATTTAACCCATAGATGGGACCTTAACAGGTCAGAGCAGACCTTAGAGTAATGGTAATTAAGGGGCGACTCCATGCTTGCTACAACTCTAGAACTCCTGAACTGGGACCTCACCACCGGATGCAATTTAATGTCATACCCAGGCTTGCTGGCTCTTGTCTAACTTATCAGCATGGAAAACAGACATTAAATGGTGATGATATCTTTATTATTCTTATTAAACCATTATTATAGAATCTCACTGTTAATGTCAATTGCAGTATTCATTCTACTTTTTAGTTTTACTATTGAAACTATCTTTTTTGTAATAATACTGTTTCTATTTTTTTTTTCTCTGACATTCCAGAGACTGCAATTAATATTGGTTATTCCTGTAAGTTACTCACGGATGAAATGGAAGAAATATTCATTGTTGATGGAGAAGAATATGACGAGGTCCAAGATCAGCTGAAGAGATCTCTCCAGCACATAAATAACTACTGTCATGGCAGTAGCTGTTTTGGAAATGGTAATGTGTATGAGGACGTTGATGGTGCTACCTTTGGAAAAGAGATGGAACCTAACCAATATGCTCTGGTTATTAATGGTCACAGTTTGGTAAGTACTATTTAATATTTCTTCTTCTTCATCATTATTGTTTAATGTCTGTTTTCCATGCTGGCATAGGTTGGACTGTTTGACATGCAACTGCCCAGCCAGGGAGCTGTCCATTCTCCAATTGTCCATTGTGGCATGGTTTCTATGGCTGGATGTCCTTCCTAATACCAACCACTTTACAGAGTGTGCTGGGTGCTTTTTATGTGCCACCAGCTTGGGTGCACTTTTGCAATACCAACACAAGTGCATTTTATGTGGCACCAGCACCTGTAAAGGACAAACCTGTATCTATGGATGACAGTGATTTTACTTAGTGTCTTCTCAAGTACAGCAAATTGCCACAACTCCCAGTCCCTTGTCATTTCTTCAGTGAGGCCCAATGTCCAAAGATCCTTTCTCACTACTTTGTCCCACATCTTCCTGGGTCAACCCCTTCCACAGGTTCCCTTCACAATTAGAACTCGGCACTTCTGTCCACATCCATACACATCACATGATCACCACATTGAGTGTGCTAATTCTAAGGGTGTGGAAGGTGTGGGCTGGTGGGGGGGGGGCACAGGAATGGGGATCATTATTATAATTTGTATTTTAGATTAACATACTAAAAATTTTTTTATGATAATGATAATATTTGCTTCAATGGAAGACTTGTTATAAGAAAAAAATAATTTCGTTTAATTATTTAATATTTTGTTTAAGATTCATGCTCTTGAGAAAAGTATGGAATCATTGCTTTTGGAAGTTGGCTGTCTCTGCAAAGCTGTGATTTGCTGTCGTGTAACACCACTTCAGAAAGCTCGTGTAGTTGATTTGGTGAAACGCAACAAAAAGTCTGTTACTCTTGCAATTGGAGATGGTGCTAATGATGTCAGTATGATTAAAAGTAAGTTATAACTTATATATCCTCAATTTGTTACATCTCAATTTACAATGGCTCTCAAAAATCTTTTTATCATTTCTAAATATTTAAATGTATGTTGAATATATATTTCTGCTTGCGATCATTTTATGATTTTACTTCTTTCTGTAATTGGACTGCAGTTATGTTGGGGTACCACTTTGAAGGGTAAAGCCATACTCTAGTACCCAGTTCTATTTCTCTAAGTCTGGTACTTACTCAATTGTTCTCTTTTGTTGAATCATTAAGTTACAGGGATTTAAATATACTGACATTGGTTGTCAATTGGTGGTGGTGGAGACAAGCACAAAGACCACACACACGACAGGCTTCCACACAGTTTCCCCTCTACCAAATTCACTCAGAAGGCATTGCTCAGCTTGAGGCTATAGTAAAAGACACCCCATGTATCATGTAGCAGGACTGAACCTGAAATGACATGGCTGCAAAGCCAGCTTCTTAACCACACAATCATGCCTTATACCTATAAAAAAATTACTTGCCAGAATTGGGATTAAAATGTTTTTGTAATTTTAGGTATTTTCATTAATTTTATAACTTTGGAAGTGGTTATTGAACTAGGTCATATATATATCATCATCACCACCTCCACCATCATCATTATCATCATCAATAAATATCCATGTTCCATGCTTACGTGGGTTGGATCGTTTGACAAGGATCTGATGAGTCCAAGGATGGCATTGTGCTCCAGTGTCTGCTTTGGCATAGTTTCTATGGCTGGATGCGCTTTCTAATCTCAGTCACTTTACAGTGTGTACTTGGTGTTTTTTTTCATGCCAGCAGCACTGTTGAGGTCACTATATAGTTTGCAAGTTTACTAACCTGAGGTGGGGTTGCTGTGTCCTTATGTTAACAAGAGGTTAAGATATGAGGGAAGAGGTTGTGGTAGACCAGTTTTTGTTGTAGAGGAGCTAAACAGCTATTCACATTTAGGGGAGAGAGAGAGAGAATTGATAGTGTCTTCCAGGAGATAGATAGTAGTGATGAGGCGTCCAGGTGACACCTCAAGTAGGAGTAGTATTAGTGAATGGGGATTTGCAAGAGTGTATGAGTGAAGTGGGAGAGAGGGAAGGTAGGTAGGCAACATCTGTAAAGTTTGGAAATTGTTGAAATGAGGCATGCACAAGTGAGGGGAAGCTAGAAGGTGCTAGCAGCAGGCTAGTAATAATGATACTGTTGATGGGGGAGAAAAGAGAAGAATCTGTTTGGCTAGATTGCAGAAGCAGAATAGAGAGATAGACAAATGTAATGCATGAGAAGAGATAATTTGGTGGTCCATGGAGAGGATGGCCACTGTAACATGTGGGTGTGGGGAATAATATCAGTAACTGAAAAATGGCTAACAAGTGGGATGGATCTGGCTAGCAGGAGAAAAAAGTGATATCAGGAGTGTGGAAGAGCTGCAATGAGGGAGGTGTAGGTGGGAGGGGGAGATCAATATGAGGCGTTGATTGACTGGGGTACTTATATATATATATATA
>NC_068982.1:109189742-109192826 GCF_001194135.2 Octopus bimaculoides
TCTATTAACCCATTTATTCTATCCGAATTATTATTAATTAGGATAAAATAAATACATATAATTAAATATATATATATATATATATATATATATATATAAAAGAAATGAGAAATAAGGATAGTTTGCTTTTCATTTCTCTCTCTTTCTCTCTCTACACACACATGCATAATATATACCCACTCAGTGCTTTGTGAAGTCAGTTTTGTTGTGATGGGGGTGGGTTCCATGAAAACCTCATTTCACCAGATATCCTGGTCCTCTGTCATTTTCCCTGCGAGACTCAGAGTTCTAAGGTCAGCTTTCATCACTTCAACCCATGTCTTCCTGGGTCTTCCTCATCCACATTTAAATTTTATTACTATTGATAATTCATGTATAATATAGAGGGCATTTAAATTTTATGCATTTTTATCTGTGGGAATGGTGTTTGTCATTGGATGAGGTTGTATTGACATTTAGTGCTGAAATTCAGTAAACCACATTATTTTCATTATAATTGGCATCATTTAATATCTGCTTTTTAGTGCAATCAGACATTAACTGGTATGTTGTACTAATTTTCACACGTCACTGCATATGGTTCTAATCCTTATCATATCATGTCCATCTAAAAGTTAACTTTTAAAATGTCTATTTTTCTAGTGGCCCATATTGGTGTCGGAATCAGTGGACAGGAAGGAATGCAGGCTGTTCTTGCAAGCGACTATGCCTTATCACAGTTTCGATATTTAGAACGCCTACTTCTTGTTCATGGCAGATGGTCTTACTTACGCATGTGCAAATTCTTGAAATATTTTTTCTATAAGAATTTTGCCTTCACATTGTGCCACTTCTGGTATGCATTTTTTTGTGGATTTTCAGCTCAGGTAAGTTGTTTTGAGTATATATTATAAAATATTGTTTTATAATCATCTAACATTTTGTAATATTATAATCTTCAACATTACTTCCACAGCTTTGCTGTAGAAGCCCCATTTTCCTCTTCAGTTTTCTGTCACATGCTCCCTCCTAACAATGACCTGTATCTTCTCTTAGCAATACTCAGAGTTTGCAAGTTATTCGCTTATATCTGTATTGCATATTTCATGTAGTTATGTGTTAGGCTCATGGTTCTCTTTACTTTTTCACTCATTCAGCATCATCATTTAACATCCATGTTTTGTACTGCCATGAGTTGGATGGTTTAACAGGATCTGATGGGCCCAAGAACTGCATTATGTGCTAGTGTTTGTTTAACATGGTTCTACTGTTGGATGCCCTTGCTAACATCAACCACTTTACAACATGTACCTGGTGCTTTTGTGCTACCAGTATTAGTAACGTTGTTATGCAGCTTGCAAGACTATGAACCTCAAATGTAGATGGAGGACTTCGTGCTAGGAAAATAAGGAGTAGAGAGAGGTAAGGTATGAGAGAAAGGACCAGAGCAGAATGGCTGTCCTGCTGTGGAGGAGCAACATGACCACTCACATTTTAGAAAAGAGAGTGTGGAGCAGTAAAATTCTTTTTGTGTAGCATTTCTAAGTTGCAAGGAAAAGATAGGATGTCTTTGTGGGCTATGTATACTTATCATCATTTACTACTAAATAATGGGAAAATAATGGTATTTGAGCCACATTAATTTCATTATAATCAGCATCATTTAATATCTGTTGATTTGGTGAAATGCAACAAAAAGTCTGTTACTCTTGCAATTGGAGATGGTGCTAATGATGTCTGCTTGATTAACAGTAAGTTAGTGCAATTGTAGTTTAACTGCTATGCAGTACAAATTTTTATATGCCACTTCATATAGTTCTAACCCTTAACATATCATGTCCATCTAAAAGCTAACATAAACTAACAATTACGTTTTAGTGAAACATTTAAGTCATTTGTTGATTTCATTTCATGTGCAATTCCTTTGCATATTTAGTATTTATAAAGACTTGGATCTTTGTTTATTTACCAGAGATCCCATTGCAATTTTAATGTAACCATTGTTTGTTCTATATACATAGAGTATTGAGTTTCCCTCTACTTTTATTAATAGTGAGCAAGATCTCTTCATAGGTTTCCTGTCATCATTAGTACTTCAGTCTCTGCCTTGTGACTTTAGGTCTTTGACATGTTGACCTTCTTTACTGAATTTGCTGTTAATTTTAACATTATTTACATTTGATTTAATGACTCTCACAAATTCTCATTAACTTTCTTAGTGCCACCTGACTACAAAATATTTGACTTGTCCAAGACTTTTTTTTTTAGGCTAATGGATATGTGCATATTATTAATAAAAATTTGAAGTTTTTGTACTGGAAAAATTATATCTGTGGCTTGATGTCTCAGAGCAGGCTGTAAATGTTCAAATCTTCAGCTGGTGAAGAATGTACCATTAAACATAGACAAATGATTGGTTACTTCAAGATAAAAGTTAGACAGTCAAAGACTGCAGACAAACTGGGAAAGAAAGATCTGTGGAAACTGAAATATCCCTCTACTCTACATAACTACTAAGAATACTGACACCTATAACATGAAGGAGGAGGGGGTGTTAGGCTGAATATTTTTATCAGGCAAATTGCTGACATGCAATCTATGTAAAGTAGATAGAGATATAAAAGCTAGGGGGCAGATTGGGAAATAATGGAAGAAGCAGTGGAGGCAAGAAACAAGATCACATTCTTAGAAGAGAAACGAGATATCAGATACCTTTTGCAAGGAGAGAATCTCAAAGATGTTTGCTAATGTTGTGAGCCAACATTGTGTTTCTTAATATGATCATTGAATTCACAGGTTACGGTATCTTTTGAGATAGCTTGCATGATGATCTTGGTTCTCTTTTTGCATGTTCTTTACTTTTAAGTGTGGGTCATAAACAGAGTTCAAGGATTCTGTCACCTGGCATAATTACTCTTTTACTTGTTTCAGTCATTTGACTGCGACCATGCTGGAGCACCGCCTTTTAGTTGAGCAAATCGACCCCAGGACTTATTCTTTGGAAGCCTAGTACTTATTCTATCGATCTTTTGCCAAACTGCTAAGTTACGGAGACGTAAACACACCAGCATCGGTTGTCAAGCGATGTTGGGGAGACAAACACAG
>NC_068982.1:109192836-109197270 GCF_001194135.2 Octopus bimaculoides
ATATATATATATATATATATATATATATACATATATATACAATGGGATTCTTTCAGTTTCCGTCTACCAAATCCACTCACAAGGCTTTGGTCGGCCCAAGGCTATAGTAGAAGACACTTGCCAAAGGTGCCACACAGTGGGAATGAACCCAGAACCATGTGGTTGGTAAGCAAACTACTTACTACACAGCCACTTCTGCGCCTATATTCAAATTAAGTTCTACAATTTTCAGAAGGAAGTTTGTGTTTTTTCAGTTTTTTAGGAGAGTAAATATTGTTTTAGTTTCTTTGTCTTCTCTGATGTATGAATACTCACTTTCCTGTGACCTCATTTTTTTTTACCACTTCTCCTAACACAGTTGTTGGAATGTCCATATATTCTTTAGAGGGTTATTAGAGTGTATGAGATGTTAAATTTCAAGAAAAATGTGTGAGAGTTCAACTCTGGTTTTGTACCTAAACTAGAGCAGAGATAATTGTGGTCTCTAAGTGACCTGATCTTTCTTTCTTGGCCTTTTAACATTTTGTAATAGGGGATTTCTTTACTGTACTATATAGACATAAGACATTTTGTACATTTCTATATTCATATTTTTTTGTATTTTATTTGTGGTATCTGTTTCCTTTTTTTTTTACCTATATTCCTATATATATATATATATATATATATATATATATATATATATCTGTCTGTCTGTCTGCCTGTCTGTCATGAGAATTATTATCATTATTTTTATTATTATAATAATTGGTCTGAGTTCAAATTCCATCAAGATCCACTTTGTCTTTCATCCTTTTGGGATCAATAAAATGTAATTGACCTGTTCACTACCCTGAAATTGCTGGCCTTGTGCCAACATTTGAGACCATTATTATTATAATTGGTAGTAGTGGCTAACTGGTAGAATTGTTGGAACATTGGTAGTAATGACTTGCAGTATTTCTTTTGGCTCTGTATGAGTTCAAATGTTGCTGAGGATAGTTTTGTCTTTTTTCCCTTTCGGCTCAATGAAATAAAGTACCAGTTAAGTACTGACACTTTCCCCTAAAAATATAGCTGGCCTTATTTGCAGTAGTTGTAATACTACTAGTACAAATATTTGCTGATCAATAATATTTCATTGGTGATCAAAAGTAGAAATTGGAAAACAAGTAACAAAAATATGAATTGCATTTATATAAATAGTATTTAGATAATAAACTTGCATATAACTGAAACTCCATATTCTAAAATGTTTTATTATTATTATTTCAGACACTCTATGATCCATATTTTATTTCTCTCTACAATGTCTTTTATACTTCCCTACCAGTACTTGCAATGGCTATTTTTGATCAGGTAAATACCCATTAAAAAAATTTTATTTTATCATTAAGATCAAACTAAATACTTTATATTTCATTTGCTACTTATATTACATTTTTACATTCAATTTCCATTCTGTTTAACATTGCCTTTTTCATATTTACAGGGGATTGAGTAATAAAATAAGGGGTTAAATTAAAAGTCAGCAAATTAAGAAATAGTAATGAAAATAAATGATTTATTGTTGCTGTTTTTGTATAATTATAAACAAAATACTTAGAACATAGGACTAAATACCTTGTGTTGTTTATTCACACTGCTTGTGATCTGAGTTTACATCCTGCCAAGGTCATCTTTAATCTTCATCGTTTATGTTTTCAGAATTGATAAAGTATCTGTCCAGGATGGTGAACTGGTTCTTGCTGAACAGTGTGTCTTGTCATACTTGTTCTGGCTCTTTGTATTCTGAGCTCAAATCCTGCTGTGACCCACTTGGGTGGTAGACTTAATCCATCCGCTTGTTTAGCACTCACTCACCAGGTCTTTATGCCTTCAGCAGAGTCTTCTCTATTACAAGCATCTGAGCCAGGTCTCCAGTTTGAAGATACCTTTTCCCCTCCGGTAGGAACCAGTCTTCTGTATAGAGTTATGGACTCTGTCCTTTCTCTTGACTAAGTAATAAAAAATGTATCATTGTAGTCTGCCTAGAATAAGATTCTTGCCAATTGTGACTTACTCTTTTGTACTAGACTGTAGTATATCATATTTATTTGCAACTAATCCACTTCCAGTGGTAATGCTAAGTTTGAACTCAGTGTGAAAAGTATTGTATTACCACACAGTATCTTTATAAACAGAATTGTTGCTGAAACTGGGATAAACTCTTGAAGGAACTGGACTATTGGTAGAATTTGCTGATATGTTTTGGTCATAGCAGAGTCTTTTTTGGTGCTCCTGTTAAATAAATCATCCTTGATTTAACAGTATCATTGATTTCAAATGAAATAATTGTAACTTTTGATATAGACTGATGATTGAGACAGTTGGTTATTCGAACAATTAAATGCCTAGTCCAACTTGGCATCAAGTCTGCTGCATTGTGTGTTGCAGTATATCAAATTCAAGGATGCATTTGGTATAGTACTATCTAATATAATTGCGCGTAACTTATTTTTACTTTTGTTTTTCTTTCATCTCTCATATATCTGTATATAATATAGAAAATATTTTAAATATTGCAGGATGTCGATGAATACTATTCCATCAAATATCCTAAATTGTACACACCTGGTCATAAAAACCTCCTGTTTAATAAGAAGCTATTTTTATGGAGTGTAGCAGAAGGGATTGTGTCATCATTAATTCTGTTCTTCATCCCTTATGGAGCATTTGGTACCAGTGTTAATTCTCAGGGGAATGATACAAGTGATCATCAGTCACTTGGTGTTGTTGTAGCGAGTACTTTGGTGGTGGCTGTTAATCTGAGGGTAGGTATTTTTACTGAACATTTTCAAGTCTACAGTAAGATATTGTGTGCCATTTGTTTTTATTTTCTTTATTTTTTAGATCTAATATTTAAAGTGTAAATTGTATTGTCTGCTTAGATAAGTTAGCAAACTATTTTTCTTGTCTGAAATTGGATAAGAAAAGAAAGATTGTGAATGGATAGACTAATAATAATTTCTTTAATAGTAATATTAGTAGTAGTAGTAGTAATAATAATAATAATAATAATAATAATAATAATAAAAATGATAATTGATGAGCACTGTTATTGATAAAGAATATCTCTCTCATTTCAGTGTGCCATTGACACATCATATTGGACAGCTTTCAACCACATTTTTATCTGGGGTAGTATTATCTTTTTCTTTTGCTTCACCTTTGCTTTCTATTCCGACATCTTTGAGTACAGCTACCAAGGAGTGGCAGTGTCTGTTTTCTCAACAACTCAATATATATTCTGTTTGATTTTGACCTGTGGTATCCTTTTAGTCCCAATTCTGGCTTATCGCTTTTATACATTGGACACTAACCCTACACTCTCTGATCGGGTTCGTCTGAAGCAGCGTATGACAAAAACCAAATCGCGATCCCAAAACTTCAATGTTGGACGCCAGTCTACAATCCGTCGAAGTCAACGATCAATGCGATCAGGATATGCATTTGCCCATCAAGAAGGTTTTGGCCAACTCATCACCAGTGGCTTAAATATGCGCAGCCGTGTTCAAAGTGAAGCAGCAATATCAGATAAGTCTCCGATTAAATTAAAGGGAATCACTCGACTATCAAGCACAACTGGAGAACCAATACATACCAATTCAGGCAGTTTCAATGCAATCAGAGCATAAAAACACTATTCATGGGAGGGTCTGATGTAATTCTGTATAATGTAGATGGAGAAACTGTACACCTGTTCGATCCTTCTGTATGTATGTATGTATAAGAATTGTGTGTGTGTGTGTGTGTGTGTGTGTGTGTGTGTGTACACATACTCAATCATATATCAATAGACAGTATATTTTATGAGTGTGAAATCATGTTTACAGTAATACTATGAAGAAAGTAAAAGTAAAGGAACTTAATACCTACTTGAAATAGATATTAACTGTGTATGGTTATAGTTTCATTATTGCATTAGTCAAAGTTTCATATCCTTCTGAAGAATATTCCTTAGATGATGCTACAAGTGCTTTCCTCTGCTATAGAGACAAAAGCCTTGTATGGGAAGATATTCATCCTAGCTGCTACCATCATCTGAAGAATATTCAAAAATAACGACATGAAGTTTTGACTAACAGAATGTTGTAAACTGAAATCTTACACACACACACACACACACACACACACACATACAAGTATGTGCATGTATATGATTGTGCATATATATTTCTCTGTGTGTGTATTGTATATATATATATATATATATATATATATACATATATATATATGTATGTATGTATGTAAAGATAGATACAAATATGTGTGTGTGTTTATGTATATCTATGTATATGGTTATATACATAAATATTTATATATGTATGCTGTATATATATATGTATATATTTATATGTATATACACATCATACATATATAAATATATACATATATATATATATATATATATAT
>NC_068982.1:109197280-109204904 GCF_001194135.2 Octopus bimaculoides
TATATATATGTATATATTTATATATGTATGATGTGTATGCATGCATTCATAGATACAAACATGTCTATATAAGCTTATATGTGTACACACACTTATAGAAAAATGTACACACAAAATTCACCTCACATTAAAATATACATGCATCAGTGCTAACATTTCTCCATTTTCAAACAGAACAAAGAAACTTTGGCATGGTATCACATAACCATTTTGGAAATATATTATGGGTTGATGTGAATGAAAATAGCCCTTTATGGAAACAGAAGTCAATGAACAAAGGTGCTACTTAAAAATTTGCATCAGCTTACAAATTACTGCACAACATACAAAAATACCATCACCCACATTTCTTTCTCTCTTTTTTTTTTAAAAAACCAATTTCATCTTCCATTTTCATAAATATGAAGATAAATCATTGACTGGATTTCTAATTCTATTTATCAACTCCTGCTCTGTGCAGAGGCAAAAATCTATTCTTTTGTAAGTTTGATGCAATTTAGGGAAATCTTTATAATGGTTCATTTTCAATTGTAAGCAGTTTGAATGCATTTTTTCTTGCAATTTTCTGCTTGTATCGATCAGCTAGATGCTATAGTATGCATTAATATTTGTATCATTGCACATTTACAGCTAAAAATCATTTTTTCTATCATCACAATATTGCCATCATTTGTTAATATTTTCCTAAAACTGTTTTACTTGGTGATGTTTTGTTTTAGAGAAAATTTGTAAATAATAATAATTGATTATACAAGAATTTTTGGATGCTGACTATTTTAAAATAAAACATTTCAACTATTCTATAATGCACAACTTAAACAAGAAGGGCTACTAAGGGCACTTTTTCCCGGCTCCTTTATTTTTCTTGTAGTATTTCAGTACAAATTGTTTAGTAAGCAATGATAAACATGTGACCTGGACCCATTACTGTGTTCATGAGTCCTTTTTGGGGCATTTCTTTAGGCATATCTTTCATAACTTTAGTTAACATAAGTCTGTTTACTTCCAAAATTTAACTACATCAGTGGAATTGATAATCCAAGCCATGGTAATGTTAAATCTTTCTGTAAATCTCATGAGCTGCTGAGTAGTGAGTTAGTCCTGAAAAGAGAAAGATAGAATGGCTTAAGACTAAGGGCCTCAGCCCTTCTCTCTGCAAAATATGTTAGAATACGTTTTGATGGTATTGACTTTCAGTAAACCAGATGGATTTAGGAATGGTAGTTTCATCAGTTAAAATTTTTTTAGTTCAACCCAAGCAGCTGATGAACTCAGGAATTCCTTCTATTTCTAACTCTTTGTGTTGCATCTGGGATTTTGTATCCCACATTTGTAAATTTATCAAGCTCGTCCTCATGTAATACTCATGGAGAGTCATATCTTGCCCACTTGAGAATAGAGTGTTATTGAGATGACGAAACCTGTATGTAAAAATTTCAGTGCCTGATTGAGCAAGTGCAAAGTGCACCAAATACATTAACAGTGTCCACAATCTGTTTAATACATCTATCAGTTAGGATAACATTTTTTGGGTGCTTCATTTGTAAGCTCCCACCTGTATACATGCCCGGTGGAGTTTGTTTTGAGTTCACTTATATTGAAAATTGCTTCAGGCATTTTAGTTTGCTTCCATGCCTAACTTGTGAGAAATAGACAAAAGTGGATGTTTTGGAGTGAAGTCTCAATAGTTTTTGATTGGAGCAGCTAAGAGCATTTTTGAAAGAACACTAGTTTTAAAACATTATATCACATATAAGGACTCAATACTGACTTGAACTATTATAACTATTTAATTGAGTAGTGGTAGGATTCAGGGTTAAGAACATTTTGTGAAATTAAGAATGAAATTCAGCTTCAGAGAATGACTATGGCTTGCTAGTTATGTATAAACAACATAGCTATTTTATAAAGATATCATGTCCTGCCATTTTGATTATTATATCCCATTTAAAGATGTGTTTGCATTCAGTGTGTACACACATTCACACACTTCATTTAATGGTTTGAAAGACCATGGAAATGATTTTATAATATATTTATTTCAGTATCTAGAGATTTTAACTGAGTAGTAAAATGTTAAAAGACAATCAGATTAATAAAAAGAAATTAATTTTATGGTTAAGAAGATATATTTTGTTACTTGCTGGGAAAATATTTTAAAATGTTCTTAACATAATTTGATCTTTAATGTAGGTATTTCTACATTAATAAAAATAATTCTTTCAGTTCTCAAATTAAGTTTAATTTTTTTCTCATGAAGGAGAAATTAAAAGAAAGAAAAAAAATGTGTTAAATTAAAAATTATTTTGTGAGATAACATGTAATGAAACTTTGGGTTTTGTATAAACAATATCTCTTGAAAGATAAAAAATCAAGAATGTTTCCTCTTTTAACTTTATATTTCCAATTAACAGCTAAATTGTAATTAAAAAAATTTTCCTTTATACTGCTTTAGTGGTTGAAGTCTGTTGAAATATAATGGGAAAGAAATATCAAGAAATTTATCCCCAAATCCATGGGTAGTACAAATGGTACTAACTGAACAATGTTCATTTTAGTACCTAAAGTTTGATGTCTCATTTTTTCTGAGTCTGAATCTCACCAGTGTTGGTATTGCCTTTCACATTTCTAGATTTGGTAAAGTATATTGTAGTATGCCACTTGATTTTACCAGTTCTCTTTACAAAAAGAAAAAAAAAGCACCTATTTCTATGCAAAAGAAATCATCATTATCATTTTTATTAAGTTCCATGGCAAACTGAATCTTTGGTTAAGGTTCAGTTTCTACTTGGAACTGTTTCATTTATATTCCTAAAGACTTTGAAAAGACATGAATAGTATGAAATCTGGTTTCTACTGTTTCTGTCATTCTGTTACATCATGTTCATATGCAAAAATATATTACTATTATTGTTTTGTATATGAACAAAATTTGGTATAAATGCTGGGCTAGATAATTTGTAGTGTCATGTTTTGTGCTTCATGTTTCTGTATTCAAATCACCACACTGGAAGTACTTTAACTTTCCCTCTCATATGTATATATGTATGTATGTATGTATATGTATGTGTATATATATATATATATATGTAAAATATACCATGGTTAATGGAATTTATTGTTCCTCCGTTTTACAAAAAACAACTTTGTCTATCATTGTGTGTCACTATAATTGTTTATAAATTAGACAAATGAATCATGTATGAAACTTATGACTAATGGATTTTGAGCTTGTCTTAATCCTGATAAAGATACTTCACTTCATTTCTGTTTTTGGAAATCATAATGATTTAGAAATTATAATCTTTTCAAACATAATTGTGTTATCCATGGTTTGGTATTATCAATTAAGCATTATTACTTTAAAATTACTATGCTTCATTCATGGCAGTGTTTATAGTTCCCTAAATTCAATATTATCCCTTTACTATATCTGTGATTTACAAAAAAGAGCTAAAGTCGATATTTTTGGGGGAAGTTTAAGTACTCTAAATGAAAACTTTTATGAGTAAAGTGTTACACTGCATCAATTATGAAAATTTTCAGGAAGTGATTGGTTCATTTTCCTCTCATTGTTTCTTAAAATTTCTTTGAGTTGTTAATAACACAATTAATGAGAATGTTTTATTTAAAATGTTTTGGGAAATTTGTACATATAAATTCATATTCCACCTTGTTATATTTTAGAGTAACATTTTGGATATTAGTTGACAGGTTATTATGAAGTAATGTTGCAAACATTATTTCATTTTAATATTTTTAGCTTAATTTACATTTAAAAAATGTCCTTGTTAGAAACAATCCAAATTTTTAATTATATCTTTACAGTTTTCTTTAATAATTCTTTTTTTTTCCCCATTTTGGGTGTAATCTTTTCTTTCATCTTTACAAAATCAATTCAGTAAGTTTTTGACAGATGTATAATTTATATTTTATTTTCTAAGTTGATTTTTTTTTTGGTACATATCCTTTTTAATCTTCAGACCAAGTCATAAATTTTAAAAAGTTTTTCAAGTTCTCTTTTTTTCATTAAAAGAATATCCCATTCGGATGTACAGATCTACTTTAGTGAGATTTTGTTGCTTTGTATTATTTCATTTCTATTTTGGATTGTTCCCTTTTGTAGTCTGGAATTTATAATTTTTTTCTCTAATATGAAAAATATGGCATGATTAGTGCCATATTTTCTGATACCCTACTTTTGGGGTTTTAAAACAAAACAATTGTTAAAGGCAAACACAAAAAAAAGATGTACATTTATGCCTCTCATTTTGTTTTAAATGCACAGCATTATAATGACTGAAGGTGTCTAAGAAACCTGCTATTTGAAATATTGTGAAAGTGAAAATACTGAAACAAACTTACTCTAGAACTTGATAAGTCCTAAAGCTAAACTCTTGTTTCCTTATCATGCATATTTTGTTAATTTATCACAAACTGGTAATGTTAGATAAATGTCTGATCAAATTCCAATTTCTCAAATTTATTTTTTTAATGTGTATGTTGTGTTAGGGATACAAGTCTGTATCACCTAAAGAATTATATTTGGTGCCTACATTATTTGTGCCTTCATATGCTCTACCAAATCAACCAATCAACTAACAATTTAATCTTGCAAAATCTTTTCTTTATTTTGCGTTTTTTTTTTAATCCAAAATCAAGTCCATTCAAATACATAATTCTTTTTTCAAACTGTGGAAAAATGTAAATATTAAAGAAAATAAACTTTTGCTTTCCTTTTGAGATTTAAAAAAAGTTAAAATCAGTGTTTATTAATTGGAATGCCAGTAGCAAGTTGTATATAACCAAATTATTGTCACTCTTTTATTGGTAATGTTACATAGCAGTGAAACAAATCTTAAATAAAATGTTTAATTTTATATTTCTTTCACAAAGGGTCTAAAGTCAAACAATAGTTGTCACATCTTAACCAATTAGATGATTTTGTTTTAATTTAGAGATATGAACATAGCAGTTGTGGATTTTAGTTTTAAAAGCTAATTTAATTTGATTAATTATTACTTGTTTAGAAATATCCTTGTTTTACATTTCCAAAATGGTGGAAACATTGCAAACGGTACTTCAAAGTTTCTCCATTTAAAGCAATGAGGTGGCAGAACTGTTACTATACCGAACAAAATGCTTAGTGTCCTTTCTTCTGGCTCTTTACATTCTGAGTTCAGATATTGCCAAGGTCAACTTTGCTTTTCATCCTCTAGGGGTTGATAAAATAAGTGTCAGCTCAGCAGTGGGGTCAATGTAATCAACTTGTCCTAGTATTGATGATCTTGTGCTAAAATTTGAAACCAAAATTGATTTGTATAAATACTTACAGTATTGGCTTTCAATAAAATGTTACACTGTTGAAATCACATCTTGGTACATCATATTTATAAACTATTGTTATTGATAAGTAGCTTGTTATTAAGTGACATGAATTTTACATTTTGGAAATGTTTTTGTTTTATAGTTAGTGTTGTTTTCTGAAAAACAGTATATATATATATATATCGTAATCGTCATCATACGTTCAGCTTCCATGCTGGCATGAGTAAGATGGTTTGACAGGAGCTGGCCAAGCAGAAGCCTGCATCAGACTTCTGTAATTGGTTTGGCAGGATTTTTAGAGCTGGATGCCCTTCTGAACACCAACCACTTTACGGTGTGGACTGAGTGCTTTTAAGTGGTACCTGCACTAACCGAGTCCCCACAATACAATAATGCATCTAGTGTTCAGTGTTTAACCATTTTGATTCATATTGTGCTCAAATAAAACAATGCATGGTAAATATTTTTATAGCCATCAGTTCCTATTTGTTATAGATTAAGTTATGCAAAATTCAAAATTGGTTATATTCAAAATAATTGAAATTTTTTGTCAGGAAAGCAACCTCTTTGTAATGCAGTTTTGATTAAAAGAACTTTAATTCAATCTTAAATCTCTATTTGAGGCTGGAATAAGAAATAATATTTACACTTATTAAATGCCATTTTCACAACACATCTTCTGTAAAGTGCCTTCTTGTGATTTATTTAATGCTGATTATGATAGGAAAAAAGTTAACTGATTTAAAATATTATTTTTTTTATCCTTTCATGATTGCATTTAAAAATAAAAGCTATTTCTTAGCTTTCTGGATTTTAGTTTAAAATGAAATCTGTTCTTCTTTGCTTTAAGTGTCTAAAACATTTCTTGTAATTCTTGCAGTTTCTAATAAGCATGCACTTGAACTAGCTTAGGTATTGTTCAACCATTATTAAGTTTCAAATTTTCTCTTCATTTGTTTAGTGGCTTCAATTTTTGTTTATATGAATTTTTACTTTTGAATTTACTTTTTGAAATATATTCTTAAATAACAAAATACTTTTCAATTAAGATTTTGGTAAAATACTGATCATCAAACATTAAAAATATTTTGGATATATATAACATCTATGAGATTATACTGAACTACTGCTCAGATGGCCAAGGATTCTAATCTTTCTCCAACTATTGCATTGTATCCAAGGAAGGCACATGATTCTGCATGCAGTAGTTTATATGACTTAAAATAATTCCAGTATTACCTTACTTCTACTTTTTCTGTATGGAGTGATTAGTAGTTGGAAAGTCATATAGCTATAAAACAATTCTCTCAGCAAAATTCATCCTATTCATGCTAGCTTTTAAAAAATGGATGTAAAAATATAAGCAAAACACCATTAGGTAATGTATTTTATAGAGCCAAATCATTTGAAGCCTTAATTTATGAGCAGTTTGAGATTATACAATCCTTATTACTTACATCACCATAAGCTCATAAGTGCCCATCTGTTATTGGTTTTAGATTAATATCCATTTATAGTAACTAATTTGTATCCAATAAACCACTAAACTGAACTCCAAATCTTTCAGAATTTTGCATAGTTACTGTTATTTTCTCATGTATAATGTATTCTTGCATCTTTCTGATTGATTCTCGCAGTAATTCTTGTAATTTGCTGATGTTGCTCTATAATATGAGTACTAGCTTAATTTAAGTTTGCATAATGTTAAATGAAATGATTATTTAGTGGAGCAAACACAATAGCATTGAAAATTAAGTAAAATTTAATCTAAGACTAATAATAAATTTAGGGCTTGCTGTTACTATATAAAAAGAGGAAGCTTTAAAATTAGAATTCTTGGTTTCCTGCCCCATGTTTATAGAAAAAAACTACACTTTTCTTTTGAGCTTGTTCATATGCATATACTAATAAAAAATTAGTTACATCTGCTTTAAGCAACTATCACAAATATTTGTTATAACAATAGTTTTTTATATTTCTTTTAGCTATCAGTTATATTAATTACTTTTTATTGAGCTTAATTTTGTTCATTTTGATCCTGCTTTTATAGTTAAGGCACTGAAACTGGTTTTTCTTCGACTAAACATTTTTTTTTATTATTTGAATGACTCCAAAATTGTTTAAACCTAGTGTTCACTTATTTAACATTACTCTTAGATTCTGCTTTGATTTGGCATCTTGTATTAATGTTAATTGGTAACGATTTTTAAAGAGATTTTATATATTTCTCAATTACTATAAAGTAAATATTTTTTATCTTGTCTAATAAATAAATACTAAATTTGCAAAATGATGG
>NC_068982.1:109205198-109205845 GCF_001194135.2 Octopus bimaculoides
ATATATATATATATATATATATATATACATACACAAGGCAATATGACTAAGTGTTAGGGTATATTTCTGGATTTCTGGTTCAATAGTTGTTATATATTTGGTTCTATTTATTTCTGTTTATCTGTCTTGTGAATTAGCTACCAAACCTAGAATTTTATATACATGTTGCATTTGCTTCTCATGTTCTTTTTACAGAAACTAGAATTGATTGATGGTCTTATAAGCTGTGTATAAGTTTTAGGAAAAATGACTTTTACATCTATGTAGGGTAAAGATTGTTTAAATCTTATATCAGTTTGTTTTTTTGGCTGGTTGATTGGATGGAAAAAAAAATATTAAAAAAAGCAAAAGATCTCAAAAGGAATTGCAACTAACCTTAAGGGATCACAGACTATCGCTCCTTTTGGTTACCATGACAAAAGGTTTTAAAACATATCCCAAAATGCAGCCAATCTCTGCAATGATATTTGTGGCATATAGAAATGCCAAGTTCAGTGTTCTGTGACCAATAATCTTTTTTGAAACACACTCACATTTTGTAATGTTTTCTTAGCAGGAATTATTACATTATCTAATTCTAATATTCTAATTATTTAGAAATTCAAAATGTTCAAAATTAGAAGTATGATTAGTAACATTTAAAAAAA
>NC_068982.1:109205880-109207763 GCF_001194135.2 Octopus bimaculoides
ATATATATGTATGTATAATGTATAAAGGAAGCAAAATCTTTGAGCTGAGGTTGAATTTGAATATTTTTCTCCAAGTTTGAATTCTTGAACAGAAATGATTTTGGAACACTATATTAAATCTTCTTTAAAAGTTATTGCAGATTGGCTGTGTGGTCTTAGAATGATCTCTAAAATGTGGGGTGATGAGAAACATAACCATACATTATTGTCACAATCCCTCCATTTTTTATATGAAGAAAGAAAGAAAAAAAGGATACATTTATAAACTATGTATATATATAAATAAACAAAGCAATGTCTTTGACTAAAAACTATTTTTGTGAATTATTGCTGCTTGGTCATTCCTTGTTATCAACAGTTTATTATTACACTGTGTGGAAATCTGTCAGGTAATTCACATTGTTAAATTTACTCTTATGAAATTGCTGGTGAAAATATGAATATTGTTTAAATTTTCTCTACAGCTTTCTCTTCATATCTGGAATATAACATCATCGCCACTTCTATTGTTTCTGCTGTTCTATTGTTATTCTTGTTACTCCATTCATTTACTTTCTTTTAATCATTTAAGTTTTTATGTCCACTTTATGACCAAGATGGACAATATGTGCTGAATTTTTGGTAAACAGGTTCAAGCTTACATTATGGCTTGGCTTTGTAATTAATGTACACAGAGGATGGTTTGCTGAATTAACTATTTCTCCTCTTCCATGGGTTTTTTTTTTTTCACTTATCAAATATAATTTTACTGAAACAATCTTTTTATGCATTGCATTTTTTTCCATCATGGAAGTTGATGAGTTTCTATCAAATTGTTTTTTTATTAATGCTTCAGGCCATCTCTTTGACTGTGATTTTGTTATTCTGACTTACCTACTGAAAGTAGGCTTTTCAGCAATGTTATATTGAATAAACACATATTGTTTTTTGTAACTGCACACTGTAATTGTAATTCATTTTTTGACGAAAAAGGATAAGAAAAAAGTAAAACCTGTTACTTTTATTATTAATATTATTATTATTTTTTATTCACTTGAAATAAAGTCCTGTTATTATAACTGTTTTGAAAATACATTCTCAAAATATCTGTCCTATTTTCAAGAACTAAATGGTCTAATGGTGAAAACATTATAAATGTTACTTTAAATGTCCAAAGGTAGATAACACTAGAGAAATTTGTACATAATGTGCATGGGCAGCACACACACACACATGCGTATATATATATATATATATATATATATATATATATATACACACACACACACATAGTATGCACACACACATATACCACACGCATACATGATAAAAAGATTTTGAAGTGAGGTAAGCAAAAGAGTAATTTTAATTCTTAAAATGAGAGCTTTTAACATTAATACCAACTCTCCTCTTAATTACTGAGTTGATTTTAAAAGAAATCAAGTGTTTAATATACAGCAACCTCTAATTCCTGTTTTAAAGCATCCCTCACCTGCTGTTTCCCCTCATCAGTCAAAGTAGCTTAAGTACTGATTAAACTTTTCAGTTATTCTATTATGAAACTAACAGATAAATTGAATCAGAAGAAATCCTAGTGAATGATACTCTTATGGCATTGTAATTATTTTTACAAAACTGATAGATGGGTTCAGCTTTAGCTTTTCTATATGACACGTTCCTCATTTTAGTAAAATATGCTGGAAAGTGTTTTAATGATATTAGTAAGGTACTTTTTTAAAGTTATTTTCTACAGCATTTAATTTTGATTTGGGATTTTGAACATTACCATTTAAATAAAATTTCATTTTTAAATCAGTATGAAGTGAATATGAATTTGTTTCTAGAAAGGATATCTTCATATGTATATGTATGTATATATATATATATATATATATATATATATA
>NC_068982.1:109207863-109214449 GCF_001194135.2 Octopus bimaculoides
TAAATATATGTATATATATATATATATATATATATATGTATTTATATATGCATATGTAAATATATGTATTTCTTCACTTCTCTCTAACATACAGTGTTTCTTCTCTCAGATCCTCAACCTCTATCATAAATACATACCCCACCCAATCTCTCTGTCTTTTCACTTCTCTCCATGACACCTCTTTCTCTGTCTTTTCGCTTCTCTCTGTCTTTTCGCTTCTCTCTGTCACAACGTCTTCCTTCTCTAAGCCTCTCAATCTTCCTAAATATATAGACACGAACATTCTCTCTCTCTCTCTCTCTTCCTCTCTTCTCTTAGCCGCTCAATCTCTCTAAATATAGACATTTCCTTTCTCTATTTCTTCACTACCCTCCATCACACTGTTAAAATTCAAAAAAGTAAATAGATAGATAAATTAATAAATTAACCACAAAAATATCCAGAACCTGGAGGAGAATGGAATTGGCATTTTTTTTTGAGAGCCTGGCCCTGTGCTAAAGGAGAAAACCCAAACAACATAATCACTGCTGCACTGAAGAGCAATGGTTAACCAGAACATTAGCGCAGATAGAATGAAAGAAGCAGGAGTTTACACATTCCTATGCTCTCATACGATCCCATATCAGCACTCTTGATGCCATCTTTGATAATGAACACAGCAAAGATGACAAGTTTGGAGGCACGGATGCAGATGAAAGATGTCACCCCCACTTGTTAGACACTCAAGAAAACAAAGAAGATTCAAGCAAGAAACCTGCCCGGAAAGTAAACCTAAGTGAAAGTGCCCCTACCACCATCAAAATGAAAAACCATGGAGGTGAAAGAGCCAAGAAAGAAGAATTAAAAGCAGGAAAAACTAAAACAAAAACAAAAGATGAAACAGCCAAAGAAACAAACCTGACTACCCATATAACAAAAAGGATAGAAAGAGACAGCACACACGAATATGCAAATTCTACTTGAAAGGTGTCTGCTGGCATGGAGAGGAAGGTGCAGGCTGCCGTTTTGCACACCAAAGACCCCGCCACATAAACATGAAACGGCAAAAACCACCTGCCAAAAGGAAAGGACTGCACACCACCTGCCCCAAAACGGAGGTACGCAGATGTAGTGCGTGCTACAAACCAGACCTATCAACATGTTGTTGAAAGGGCAGCTGCTGAACAACAATCTTTTTTGTGCATGGCACAAAAGATGGTACAGCAACTGACCTGGCTACAATCTCACAGATGGGACTATCCCCAATACACAAGACCACCACAGCAAATAGATCCGAGGTGGGCACCACTGGCAACACAACACACACATCACATCGGTGCTCTTACTGAACATCATAGGACTGTTATCACTTAGTAACAGGATAAAAATCCCTTTCTTGAGAGACCTTGTTGCTTGCAATCAAGCCTTATGCATAGCACTTACGGAAACACATCTGAAACCGGATATTGGAAATGCAGAAATACACATACCACAGTATGTTGTATTACAGACCGACAGGAAAAAAAGGAGTCATGGTGGAGTTGCTATGTACATCTGCTAAGACCTCACAACCAAGGTCCTTTTGTCACACTCAAATTCAGTATGTGACACACTAATTGTACATATAAGACAACTCAATGTAGTTATATGTGCTACATATTGCCCTCCAAATCATGTAGGCATGTTTGAAGACTGCCTTACAAAAATAAAAGTTCTAGTCACATTAGAACAACACATAAGTGTACTTCTTATGGGAGACTTCAATCTGCCCAATGTCAGATGGCCCGAGGGCCTTTCTCTCTCATGAATGATGCGATATGAACAAGGACAGGTGAAGTCCCTCCTGAACCTCGCCAACACTTTGTACATGGAACAAATAGTACTCCAACCAACCAGGGCAGGTAACATACTGGATCTCTGCTTCACAAATAATATGGATCTCATCCATAATGTGAAAGTGACACTGACACTACTCTCGGATCACAACATGGTAGAGCTGACCATGTACGGACCAAAGGAAACCATGGACATGAAGCCTACAAGAAACTCTCAGAATCTTTCCAATTTGAACTTCCATATGGCAAACTGGAAACAAATTGAGAAAAAGATCCTCAAACAAAACTGGCCTAAATGTCTCTCCTCACCAGACATCGACATGAAACTTAAACAATTCATATCTGTAATGTGAGCCATATGCTACAAATGTGTCCCGGAGAGAAAGGCCACTGTACACAAGAACAAAATCCCCAGGGAGAGGAAAATTCTTATGAGACGGCGTACTAAAGTTTCAAATCGCCTTAACAAACAAATTGAAAGCAGTGAAAAGTCCCGCATGAAAATACAAGAGATTGAAAAAAATCTGCAACTCTCCCACGAAAAAGAAAGAGCAGACAAAGAAGCCTGGGCTATAGACAATATAAAATCTAACCCCAGAGCTTTCTACAAGTTTGCCAAAGAAACAGCTTCAGTGCACTAAAAGATGTTACACTCACAGGAAACCCAAGGAGGATAAGTGAAATACTAATTGAGCAATTCAAAAGTGTTTTCACTCTACCCCTAGGGCACTTTCAAGTCAGCAATCCAACTGACTTTTTTACCACTAAAGATATAAAAATAGAGGCAATGATGATCGATTACATCAATATAAAAGAGGACGATGTAATAAGGGCTATAGATGAAATGAATCCAAACTCAGCTACTGGCCCTGATGGATTCCCAGCAATCCATCTAAAAATATGTAAATGAGTCTTAGCAAGACCGCTGCAGTGCTTCCTTGCATCTGGCAAACTCCCAAGAAAACTGAAGGAGAGTAAAATATGCCCTATTCATAAAGGAAGTAGCAGAGCGGAGGCCAAGAAAAAAGACCTATCTCTCTGACCCCGCACATCAGCAAGGTCATGGAACAAATAGTCAGAAGAAAACTAAACACCTTCCTTGCAGAAAATGACTTGCTGCCTGACACCCAACATGGTTTCCGACCAGGAAGAAGCTGCCTGACTCAGCTCTTACAGTACTATGACTGGATGCTGAAACAGCTGCTCAACCACTCAAATGTGGAAGTGATATATCTCAACTTTGCAAAGGCCTTTGATAAAGTCGATCATGGAATGATATGTCACAAACTGCATGATCTCGGCATAGTTGGAAAATTGGGAGAATGGCTTCATGACTTTCTGAAGGATAGAAGTCAGGTGGTAGTAGCCAATGGGGCCACCTCCAATGACATGCAAATAGTGAGTGGTGTTCCGCAAGGCACTGTTTTGGGACCACTACTGTTCATAATGGCCCTCTCAGACATGCCCTCAGCCACACAGAGAGCCACGATCACAAGTTATGCAGATGATACAAAAGTCTCACAAGTAATACAGAACCCTGAAGACACTATGCACCTGCAATGTGAGCTGGATGAAATATACAAGTGGGCTGAAAAGAATAACATGCAGTTTAATGCTGAAAAGTTTCAAGCCTTGTGCTATCAGCATGCAAAACTAAATGCAGTACCCATTAAATACACTGGACCTGGAGGGACTGCAATCCTAGAAGCACAGTCAGTGCAAGACCTGGGCATTTATATGAGTAATAATACATCCTTTCATGTGCATGCTGCTAAATTGTCAATGAAATGCAGGCGACTGACCAGATGGATTCTTAGGACTTTTAGAACAAGAGATCAGGAAACCATGATGGTCCTCTGGAGGACACTTGTTCTAAGCCATTTTGACTATTGCTCTCAGCTATGATCACCAACGAGTGTCAAATTAATCTCAGAACACTAGGCAATCCAATGAAGACTTAATGATTGTTTATTTGAGATCTTTTATAGGTTAACTTTGTGTCACAAATTTTGGTCATTATTATAAACCACATGATAAAAGCATTTGTGATGAAAATAGAAGGTATTTCTTTTAAGAGTATTTTTAAATTAAAGAAAGATATGAAATTTTCTCCACTGATTTGTATACATAAATGTAATCTTTTAATTTTAGTGTTGTTCTATTTATCAAAGATAATATACATGTAGGGATGTTAGATGAAAGACTTGTGTTATAAAACTCTTGTATCTGCTATCTTATCTTTGTGTTTCTCTCTAATACAAAGAATCTGTGTTTGTTGAACTTTTTATTAACTAAAGGATTGCTTTATTCAGGGTATGAATTAAGACATGGAAAAGCCATAACTTAGCAAGAAAATATTTCAGAAAATATTTTAAAGCCTTGTAAATAAAATAATATTGAAAAAGAATATATTCTACCAGTTGTTCATTTTCCTTTGTCTGCAATCTGTGGTAGTGATGAATTTCTAGGTGGTTAGTTTAAATTCTATACCAAAGCTTAGAAAGTATCCATGCGTTGTATCCAACAGAAAAGAAACAAAATAAAAGAATTGGCCAATAAATTTTGTGCATTACAATACATTCTTTATTGAATTATAGGTAATTATAATTAGAAAAGAAATCCACAAACTTGCAAGATGTTTGGGAAGAAAAAAGTCATTCAGTCATAAAAAACAAGCTTGAAATAGACGTTATGTGCTTCTACTTTAGACACAGAATTATTACTCTAAAAATTTGAGTATGTAAAATCTTGTGCCAAAATGATGTGAGATCTAGTGATATTTAAAAGTTTATTCTAAATTTCCATAGTGGCTCACTGAGGATGTAACAATTTACATCAAGTAATCTCATCCAGAAGATGGCAAGTGAAATAGTTCCTTATTTTCACTTCAAATTAATAAAATTTATTTCTTTAATTTACATGAGATGACAAACGGTCCAGTCTATGAAACTTATTCTTTTTTTCAATCACTTTTTTGTTTCTTATAGACTTTTGCTTCATTTATGAGTAACATTTTTGTTTTATAATTATATTAGACTTTAACAGCTGAATATAATGGATTACTAGATTTAAAAAAAATCTTGTTGAGGGATATATTGCTTTTGTTAACACACTGATTGATACCTTTGACTAGGAGCTTAGTAATTTTCCTTTTACTTCTATGTTTTTATAGGTTATACTTTACTGCAAAAATTAATATTCAACTATAAAATCAACCTTGTCAATTAAATGTCTTCTATTGAAAATGTATTATTATTTTAAGAATCTATCTAATGTTAAAGAGTTGCTTATCTCACACATTGTTTCCTACCTCTGCATGTTCGGAATTTTTCCCAGATATTTTAATTCTGGTTGAACTTCCATTGTGCTCTCTGCTAGTTCTGTATCATCAAAATACGGCATTCTAGTCGTGCGGTTTACATCACCTGACAATGTGAATTTACTGCTGTACCAGTTCTCTACATATTGAGAGAAATCTTTAAACTCTATTACATTTTCCTGTAATTAATTTTTTTCCCATTGAATAACATGAATAAAGAGTATTATTTTTATTGAAGAATATTTGCTATGTTCTTGTTATTACAACTGTGAGTTGTAGTTTAATTTTATTTAATTGGAAAAGTATGTTATAAATGAAGCAGTTGTTTAGTTCCAGGTCAGTACTGAACAAAACATGTTCCAGTTGTGGAATCTGATAATTTTTCAGACTTGTTTATCTAGAACTACATTTTTCAATATGTCCTTCCATTTTTGAAGATGGTGGGGTGTGATATGAGAGTGATTTGACTATAATGTGTAACCAATTGGGCAACTGGTAAGGATTTCTTCCTTGGCTCATAAAAGAAATTTAATATACACTAAACTAATTTTGTGCCTTGATATGGTACACATATATGCAAATTTTGAGATGTAATATGGAGCACCTTGGTTTATGTTTAGTGAATGAAAGTATATGATTTAAGATTTTCCAAGAAGGAATTCTTTCATGATCAAAAGAATTCCATGTGAATTGTTAAGTTTCTAATTCATACAGGTAGAATTTTTTATATTGCCCATATTGAAAATAAATGCACACTACACACATACAAATGTCACAGGCATAGCTGTGTGTTTGAGAAGTCTGCTTCCCGAAGCTATGGTTTTGGATTCAGTCTTACTGTCCTAGGCCAACCAATTCCTTGTGAGGACATTTGGTTGACAAAAACTGAAAGAAGCCTGTCAGTTCTGTATGTGTGAGTGTATACATACATACATACATATACAGTGATACCTCGCAGTACGAGTCTAATTCATTCCATGACCGAGCTCAATTTTCCCTATTGAAATTAATTGAAATGTAATTAATCCATTCCAGTCCCACCCAACCACCTAAAAATACTATATCTACCAAAGTAATTGTATTTCTGCATATAACTTTATCTTACTCCATTCTAAACAAAACTGTCCGACGAACAAGCTGTGTGGTAAGTAACTTGCTTACCAACCACATGGTTCCGGGTTCAATCCCACTGCGTGGCATCTTGGGCAAGTGTCTTCTACTATAGCCTCGGGCCGACCGAAGCCTTGTGAGTGGATTTGGTAGATGGAAACTGAAAGAAGCCCGTCGTATATATGTATATATATGTGTGTGTGTGTATGTTTGTGTGTCTGTATTTATCCTCCCAACATCGCTTGACAACCGATGCTGGTGTGTTTACGTCCCTGTAACTTAGCGGTTCGGCAAAAGAGACCGATAGAATAAGTACTAGGCTTCCAAAGAATAAGTCCTGGGG
>NC_068982.1:109214728-109217276 GCF_001194135.2 Octopus bimaculoides
TAATATGGGGTAGGACCGCCTTTGTCAGTAGTTACAGCTTGAAATCTACGACGTATGGACTCGTACAAAGTTTGAATTGTTTTCAAAGGAATTTTTGTCCATTCTTCAGCTAAAACAGTCTCCAGTTCTTGTAGTGATGATGGTGAAGGATATTGACTCCTTACTTGTTTTTCTAAAATGCACCATAAATGTTCAATAACATTGAGATCTGGGGACTGTGGTGGCTAGATAAGTTGTTCAACTCCACAACTCCTCGTGCTATTCAGTAACAACTTTAGCTGTGTGAATTGGTGCATTATCATCCTGAAAGATTGCATTTCCTTCTGGAAACAGTTCTGCAACCATAGGATGAATTTGATCAGATAAAATGCTTTAATAGTCTTCACTATTAATTCTGCCATGAAGGGAAACCATTGGGCCAGCGGATTTTCAAGATACAGCCCCCACCACATCAGATCATCACAGATGCTCCTCCATGTTTAACAGTTAGAAGAAGGCAGCCTGCATTAAATGCTTCTTTTGGCTGTCTCCACACGTATACTCGGCCGGTGGTCGGAAATAAGGTAAAAGATGACTCGCCTAAGAAAATAACAGTCTTCCACTGCTCTAGGGGCCAGTTCTGTAGGTTTTTTTTACTCCACTCTAAATGCTTTGCAACGTTTGGTTTTGAAAGTAGTAATTTTCTGATTGCAGTCTTCCAGTGAAATCCGACTTTGTGCAGCTCTCGGCGAATAGTTTTTGTGGAAACTCGGTTCTTGAAGTGGTAATTAAGCTCTGCAGTAATTTTTGGAGCTGTACTTTTGTGATCCTTTCTAACAATTCGCGTAAGAGTCTGATGGTTCATATCTGAAAGTTTTGGTTTTCTTCCGGAATTTTGATTCGATGAAGAGGTTTTTCCCTCTTTCTCAAAGGCCGTCATTACTTTCAAGATAGTACTTCTTGATACACCAAACATTTCGGATGTTTTCGTTTCGCTAGCGCCAGCCAAACGAGCACCAACAATTTGACCTCTTTGAAAGTCTGATAGATCTGTCATTTGACGGTTTTGTAGATATTTCAAAATTATGATGCTAGGTATTTCTATTATTTTGTGCAACCCCTGTAGGTGTACGTGTATGTGTGTGTGTGTGTGCTTGTGCGTGCGTGCATGCGTGCATGCGTGTATACATACGTGTGTGCGTGTGTATAAGTATATATTTTGTATGTATGTGTGTGTATGTGTGCGTGTGTATATAAGCTATATTATAAATGTAAGGGAAATAACTGCAATTCCCCATGTTACCGGAGTTGTCTTCTCTTATCGTCTGCTCCCGTTTTGAATGGAATAGTTACATTGACATTCATCTAAATGTCATTATACTTGATACTTAAATGTTTATTTCTGCCCATATTTTGATTTGGCGGTCTTTTCGGCAAGTATAATTTTGAATTCTATCACTCACTGTTTATGTTCTACGTAATTGAATCATATCAACGTAATCGAATCATATCCTTCTTTTGCTATCCATGGAATAGGGACTGAATTCCCTTAAAAAAGGGAAGAACTTATTTATTCGACAGTGTTGTTCCAGAATTTTGTGTAGATGTCAGGAGCACTTTTGAGATCTACATTTAGTGAGTTTAGATATATCCCAAATATCGTATTATTGGTCCGATCTGCATAACGATAATGTGAAGTAATTAATTGGTAAATTTAACACACACACACACACACACACACACACACACACACACACACACACACACACACACAGAACATACATACATGCGTACATAGGTGTATGTATATTGTGTGTGTGTGTATGTGTGTGTGTGTATGTGTGTGTGTGTATGTGTGTGTGTGTGAACTAACCTATTAAATATTGAAATGTAAGTGCAAAATATCAATATGAAGAATCTGATTCTATACTTTCAAAATCGATAATGGTTTGGTTGTTCGTCTTATTGTTTAAAAAACTTGAGTGACAAATTGTGTAGGTGTTGAGTATTGAATAGAGTGCTTGTCCACCTTACTAACCTTCAAAAGTTTTGTTCTTTTATCAAATTCAATAACTGCTTTTTGAACTTGGTTAGTTGACACTGGCTCAAACCTTCACAGCAAATATGCTTTTTACTATAGGTTCGCTCGATATGAACCGACTGCTGCTCATATATCTGTTTTGTTTCATTTGAGAAACTGGAATGCTACATAATATTTTTCCAAGTTTGTTGAACCAGTATAAACTGGATAACGATTACATCGACTTTTTGCCGATCTCAGTCATTGGAATGTGTTCATGCTAGGGTGCCGCATTGAAGGGTTTATTCGAACATATTGGCACTAGTACTTATTTTTTAAAGCCTGGTATTTATTCTGTCGAGCTCCTTTGCCGAACTGCTACGTTATGAGGATGTAAGCAAACGAATACCGGTTGTCCAGCGGTGGTAGCGGCCAAAACACAAAGACACACACACTCATATACATATATATTTATATATTTACACACGCGCGCACGCACACACACACACACACACACACACACACACACACACACACACACACACACAC
>NC_068982.1:109218558-109230158 GCF_001194135.2 Octopus bimaculoides
CGTCGGAGGATAAGTTTACGAACTACTTACAATTTTTGTGAGACGCTGCGTTCAATCATGTAAAAACAAAAGTAAATGAGTATATGCATATATACGTACAGGTATGTGCATACCGACATCCACCTGTATGTATAGGTGCATATCTGGGTACAGGACATTGCACACAAACGTAGACGAGAACACACGAGCCACATAGAGATATATATATATATATATATATATGTATACATACATAAATAAACACGTACATATATATATATATATACACACACACACATAGTAAGGTAGGGGAGTTAAAACATTAAAGATTGAAATTAAAATGGAGACAAAGGAAAGTTAAGTAGGGTCGTTGGGGATTACCTGAGGGGTGTTGTGGACATATGCTGTGTGGTTATTTAGATTGTATTTAGATATGTGGTAAAATCTGAAGGTATGAAAAAAGCGGTGGTTGCATGTACTTAGGGCCTCATTATACTTATTTAGTAGTGTCGAGGAGTTGTGTTTTAATATGTAGAATACCTCTTCTAGACATAACTTACAGGCTAAGCGATGTCCTTGGTATGGAAGCCCTGAATCTATTATGGACCATGACAAAATGTAGGGAATATTTCTAGGAAGATGTCCAAGTACTGTTAGATCATGTGAACTCAATAAAGTCATCCATACAGTTCACAATGGAAAAGGAAAAAGACAATCAGCTAGCATTCCTGGACATATTAATAACATGCACCAAGTATGGATCCAGGACATCCGTATACCACAAGCCAACCTGAGTGCTTTTCATCTAGGTCTTCTCTGAGGTAAGAGAGCCCAGCTGTATGGGGCTGTATAGGAGATCATCATAAAGAGAATGCTTCTTGAGCAGCTCACTGCCAATCGTACAATGTTGCTCACTTCGCTTTTCAGCACTGCATTTATATATTTATTTTTGCTGCTGTTGTTTAGGAGGTGGTGCCTGAGTGATACCATGCGGCATTCGAAGGCCGTCTGTACTGATCTCAGGCCTCTACCACCTTCATTTCTTCTTAGGTAGAGCCTATCAACATCACTGTTTCTGTGGAAGTTGTCAGTTGTTGTCAGGGTTTTGCGGGTTTTGATATTTATGGAGTGGATTTCCTCTACTGACCAATCAAGTATCCCAAATGTTGGGATCAGCACTGGTACTGCAAATGTGGGATTTTGTTTTGTTGTAAGAGGAGAGTTTCAACTGCTATATTTTCCTAAGTCTTGTGTAATATTCTCGGGTCACTCTGTCTTTATTCATAGTGCCTTCATATGATACGTTTTCGACTATACCTAGGTACTTGTAACATTCTCTGTGTGGAATGGAGGAGATAGAGAGACCGTTGATGCACAAGTGTTGGGTTTGGGGGAATGACTTTTTTCTATAACCAAATATGAACATTTCTTTTGGACAAATTCCATGCCTATATCAGCTGTATATGTTGTTATTAATTCCAGTTGTTTTTTGGCATTGTTAACACTTTTAGCATAAATCTTCAGGTCGTCTATAAAGAAATTATGAGCTAGGGAGAATTTACGAAAAAAAAAACAACAGACGAAGACAGGTGGTGTAAACAACAAATGGATGTATTAGTATAACGCTCGGGAATAGAGAAAGTCTTTAACGTTTCGAGCCTACGCTCTTCAACTGAAAGGAACACAAAAAGAAACAAGGAGAGAAACAAGGAGAGAAAAAAATATAAATGTTGTGGTCAGCGATCTATCATACATTGATATTTCTAGGAGTTGAAGATCCTAGCATGTAACCATTTGTTTTCTGCAGTCAGAACGATAATGAATTCAGTGCCAACATGAAAAGAAGTACAAAAAGACTATCTTCCTGGAATATTCCCTTTGAAATGTTATCAGAAACATGTATGTATGTATGTATGTATGTATGTGTGTGTGTGCGTACAGAGATATGTCAACCCTAATTGTCTTTATCCGCATTACTACATCCATATCAGCTCGTTTTGGATTTCTCTTATAGCTACTCTTGTTACTGTAGGCCTCGTCCTGGATGAAGAATTGGCTTTTTTATTTCAAATTCATTTGAGCACTACAACGTGTTTTCTATACTGAGCATTTCTAGCTCTCACCCGATATCTGTATAAATATGTATATATCTATGGGTTTGTCTTTGCGTTTGTATTATGTTTGTCCCTCACCACTGTTTAAAAACCAGTGTTGGTTTGTTTACATCTCTCAAACGAGATAGACTGAATATGTACCAGGCTCAAAAACTAAGTATTAGGGTCGATTTGTTTGACTAAACTTTTCAAGGCGGTACCTCAACATGGTCAAGCTCAATGGTTGAAACAAATAAAAGATAACAGTTAAAAAGTTATGTATATTAAAGTATTGTTTCTCATATCAGCATTGTACATTAACCACCAAGTTTACAATTTCTAATGTATACTATACTATTTTAGATAGCTTCATATTTATTATTGAGTTTATATATTGATATTTGTATTTGACTCATTTGCACTTATTTGAATCAATTTTATGTTCTATAGAAATTCTCTATTACTCGGTAGATATTTTCTTCAGAATCAAATCATTACACGATCTGTACAATACTTTTATTACTTAATTGCTCGAGAAATCTGGGAATATAATGAGAGAGGGATAAAAAATTAGTGACGACGATCATGCCCTTTCTAAATGCATTGGTGATGTGAAATTAAATGACTCCATTTCTAGAACCAAACCGCAGGATAGATGTGCTGGAAACATATTTGTGCTCTATTTAATATTATGTCTAAGTTCCGATGAGGCTGACTAGTAGTTTCAATTCTCTGGAGTCAGTAAAATGAACGTTAATAATACAACGTATTTAAATCGATAAGGTATGCTCTTAAATGAATTTTAAAATGTTATTTATGGTTTTAGTTCGGAAGAAATGATAGTGACCGTGGATTTTGTAGGCCCTCCGAAACTGGTGAACTTGATGTAGCTTGAAAAGTTGCTAGTCGACGTTTTCCAGAAAAATGTGAGTGGGTGGGGAATTTTAGCGGATTGAAGATTTAGAGAGAATGTTGAACTTAAACAACAAAACACCAGAAGAAATAAAAACTAATTCAGATTCCGTCCTAGATATGTAGAAAATTTCCAGAAATACCTAGACGGAGTATATGAAATTAATTAAAAAATTTATGCCAACTTTATTGAATGTTATTTTCTTGTCAATTGCCTCTTATTTAAATAGAAAAGAAATATACAACAATATAATTTCTTTTCTGTTTAAATAAAAGGCAATTGACAAGAAAATAACAATCACATGATTGTAGACATAACTATATGCAATGCATGTGAATAGTTTAAAACAGTTTACGTCAATTCTGAAACAATTTATAAATTTGCTTCACTGACAATTTATAAATTTACTCCAATTTTCCACTTCTTTTCCTTTTACGTGCAAAATTCGCGTTTCAATATGTAATTATTCATGTGACTACAATTAAAAAACTTCAAACAAAAGTTACACATACACGCACGTCCACACACACACACACACACACACACACACACACACTTATTAAACCGGTATGTGTATGTATGTGCGCGCGCGTGTGCGTATTTATGTATTATCTCTGGAACAAAACGAAAAGTACTCAATATGTCCAGTATAGTAAATATATGATTAGATTATTATTAAAGTCGATAATTTTCCCATGGTTTCAAGTTTTTCACCAGAGAGTTCACTCCTCAAATGCTTTTACGTCAAAAATTGTAGAATTGTCATTAGTTTTCAGCAGTGCAAGTTGGCCTATTGTAAATTTTCAGCTGATTCTATTGTTTACTACCTGTAGATTTATCAGCTGGTATTTCATTATTATAGTTTTCCAAGTAGAATTGGTATTCGTGACAACATTTTAACATTATCTGCGTCTTTTTATTTTAAAATATCGGTTTCTTTTTGTTACTATATGGTATTTATATGAAGTGCATTGCTGACGTTGCTTTGCGTAATTCAGGTAGTATGCGGTGCATTTTATGCACATACGTATATTAGTATATCACTATATACAAGTCATATATGTATATATATATATATATATATATATATATATATATATATATATGTATATGTGTGTGTGTGTGTGTGTGTGTGTGTGTATGTACGTATGTATATATGTATGTATGTATTTATGTATGTATGTGTGTGTTTGTGTGGGTGTGTGTATGTATGTATGTCTTCTGTTTTTTTAATTATTATAAATCTTCTATTGAAGAGGGAGCCGGTTTCCAACAAAGATACAAGGCTCCATCTTTGGGATGTAAATTCACATTTGGAACTTGAGAAAAGTCTTGCATATTTTTACTGTTCCACTCACAGATTGCACTTGTAATGTACGAATTAGCCGGTCGATTTCTCTTTCTGAAAATCGCAGTTTATCCAGGTTCTCCTTTAAGCATTTACTTACGAAACCTAGTGCTCCAATTATTATTGGTATGAATAGGAATTCATAGTCCGGATATTGAAGCTGGAGGTTTCAAAGCAGTCGTCCATAGATATCCTCTTTTACTTTGATTTTTAAAGGAATATTTATATCTGCAGGGCAGCTGATCCCTAAGATGGTACATACCTTTGCTCCTCTGTCCCAAACAACAATATCCTGCCCGTTATGTTTACATTTGACAGAAGTTTTGATGAGAATATTCCACCAGTATTCCTCGAGTTTGTGTTTATGAATGTATTCCAAAAGAGAGGGATTTTCTAAGTTTTTTTCAGGACAGTCTTTTTTTGCGTATGTATGTATGTATGTATGTATGTATGTATGTATGTATGTATGTATGTGTGTGTGTTTGTGTGTTTGTGTGTGTGTATGTATGTATGTATGTATGTATGTGTGTGTGTGTATGTGTGTGTATGTATGTATGTATGTATGTATGTATGTATGTATGTATGCATGTATGTATGTATCACACATTTTCATTAAAGTCATCTACTGAACTGGCGAATCCTTTAAATTCTTATAATGCAAGTATATAATATATAAATTTGAAAATTCAGATTTCATCATTTCATTTACCCACAATTTCGATGTTTTCTCTATTTCTGAGTTGCCATCATCTGGTTAAACTAAATTGTAAACAAAACTTAAACTGCACCAAGTTACCCAGTTTTCATAGCATTAAATCTCAAGTGAGTATCTTGGTAACAAACCGTGTCTTTCTTTTCTAACTCACCACTTAACATGCTACAATTTGAACAGAATTTTTGTTATCAGTAATGGAGAAATATATTATATGTGCACAAAAATACAAATAATAAGCAACATGTGTGTTCCTTAAGTTAAAGAATTCTCTATAGTTGAGAGGATGTAGTGGTGTTTTGTAGTGATAGTTATAGCTGGAAAAGATTGAAATGTTTTATCCATACTCTAAGATACGCTTTTATTTTATAATGTAGTCTGAAAAAGAAGTTGCAATTGACAATAGCCTTTTCAGACGTTTCCAGACTAGTAGGAGAAGATAAGAATAATTAACGTATAACCATATAGATAAATTTTCTTCACGATAGCACTAGTATATATATATACTAAATTATAGTTTAGTTTAAGTTGCAAATGTGTTACATTGTATGTTGAATAAATCAGTAAAGTTAATTTGGAAGGAATAGAAAAGTTTGAACAACGAATTTTAAATCTATGTTATAGAATATCCTTAGTATTGTCAAAATTCAAAAATTAAAACCACTAGTCGAAGTTTAGGAGACACTACAAACTAAATCGTTACCGTGAGAAAATTGAAATAGGAAACAATTTTTAAAATACTATTCAACCATAAAATTTCCTTATTTTGTCTTGGCTAACTCTGCTCGAAATGGTAGAAAATATCTTTTCTCACTAGTAAACTTATTCAGTTTGACTAAGTTTATTGAATTTTTCCCAATGTGGTCCATTACTAGACAACTAGTGATGGATTATATTGTTTCTAGCTATCCCCTTGTTATAAACTTCAGTATTAAACTGTTGCGACATCTAACCTGTTCAGTAGTCGTCTCGTCGTCGTCGTAGTAGTAGTGGTCTGTTTAATTAGAATTATATTCTGATTCTACCAATGTCGAGTCAACACCTAGGATTATTAAAATAAATACAATCATGTGACGATGGAGATAACTATATATATTATCTGCAATGTTATTTTGTGTATTCTCCACAATGTATTTAGTAAGATAAATTTGACATCTCTCTATTAATTCTTTTTTTTTTGGGGGGGGGGTCTTGCCAAAAGAGATAACTACAAGCTTTGTGATATTCTCTTATCAAATACTCTTCATTCATGTTGGGTCAGGCAGCAGAACTCCCGCGGAGACAGCCGTCTAGTTCGCATCCAAATCGACACTGCCGACATTAGCTAAATCTTCCCCAATACTATCCCTCTTAATTCTACCAGGCTCACTACCACCTAAATGCACATTAAGTGTGAAAGCAGCTCCAGTCACTTCAAACTGGCAAGGTTGCCACCCTTACTATATCCCTTCCATTGTCTTCAAACGATGAGTCTCAGAAGTAGACTTATCGTTTGAGAACAACCCTACCAAACTTTAATTTCTATGTATATGGACGTCTGTCTATTTTGGAAACTTGCTATAGTATTTTCCATTCTCAAAGAGGGCAGACACATCGTTGTTGGCATAAAAATCTAGCTAAACTACCGGTAAATTGGCTCCATATGTCTTCTGCCTCATGGATCGGAAGTCTCTTGCCATATTACACTAGATATGCTGATAGAAGCCAGATTCCCTTTCTACGAACTCTGATATGCTTTGAGGCTCGGTTATATCCTCCACTCTCCTCCTTTTGTACATCAACGACATATTTCTTTGCAGATTATACCACTCTTCCTAACCACGCAATCATCATTCATATGCAGCCTAGATACGTCATACAAAAAGACTTTTCATTCAATTCTTTCTTCCTAGGAAGTTAGTCCTTTTGAATTAACCATGTTTACTAGCAGTCGTCGACATGCAGTTATTCATCGAATACATCTGCTTGCGAAGATCATGGAGACTGCATTTCTAAAAAAAAAGAACTCCTGATAAATATGGAAAATAAGGTTCCATGCTGAGAAACACAATAACACAACTGTATCATTTTAACATTCATTGAAACGTTCGTTAACTTTGCTTCTATATCAACTGATTGGTGGGAATTCTTCTGCTAAGAAAGATGCCCATTTCGTTGTCGATGCCTTTATTTAATGAAGCTAACATAGAACTAACTGTCAAACAAGCCGTTACCACTGCCCATAATCAAAATCAGATCCAGATTCAAGAGCTGGGAGAATGACACAACTGCAGTTTATAAAATCTGGAAACAATATGTAACTGTTTATTGAACTGAAACAATATGGAATAAGAAATACGACGAAATACCAGCGAACAGCCAATAAGAAATTCTCTACGAAGTTGCACGATCTGCTAGAAATAGCAGCGAAATCGCAAATCTCACTCTACTACCTTAGAAAAGAAGGACACATTTTATAATTGCAAATCTCACTATACTGCCTTCGAAAAAAAGGACACATCGTGATTTTCCCAACATGAAAACTTTTGTTTATAGATCTGCTCGATCAAGGCTGAAGAGCTTAAACAACCACAAAATGCCATCAACTGATGTGAACTCGAAGTTAATAATTTACCCAATTTCTTATGTATAACAGTAAGCTACGTACTTAGAGCCAGCTGAACTAACTCAACTATAAAATCAGATAACAAAAATAAAAGCAACAACAACTGTGAAGTGACAAGCAAAGCAGTCTCTTGAGGCTTGAGAATCGTCTGCTTAAGTATCCACTTAAAGGACCATCATACTTGACCTTTAAGTCCTGGACAAAATGTGCACTAATTTATCGAAGACACAACTTTATACAAAATGTAAATTGGAGCCACCCAAAGATTATCTATCTATCTATCTATCTATCTATCTATCTATCTATCTATCTATCTATCTATCTATCTGTCTGTCTGTCTGTCTGTCTGTCTGTCTGTCTGTTTACCCGTGTGTATGTGTGTATCTGTACGTGTGCGCTGTCATGTGTATGTGTGTATATGTTGGTGTGTGTGTGTGTGTATCTGTACGTGTGCGCTGACATGTGCACGTGTGTATATGTTGGTGTGTGTGTGTGTGTGTGTGTGTATGTTCTTGCATATGGTAACATTCCAGTTCAGTGCAATATTTAGATGGTATCTTAAAAATTAAGAACTTATTCAAATATGTCAATGAAGTACTTTTAATATTAAATTTTAATTAGAATATTGAAACAACCTCTTCATTTGGGAGTATGGTATACATTTAAGTCAACGACACAGTAAGATCAATTTCCACCGATAAAGATCAGTTAAGTTACTACCTATTACCGATTTAGAGTATTATGCACTTTGCGAAGTATCGCTAGCTAAGTCTGCACTAAATTTGCCCTTTATGCTCGATCATTAAGTAAGAGAAATTTTACTTCAAGTTTTTCCCATACTATGTCAAATGAAAATGTAGAATAAAAATATATTTGGCTGGTTTTCTCGCAAAAACAGAATAATTTCCCAGTGTAAAAAATCATGAAGGGACCTGTTTTATTTAGGTATAATCAGGCATTAACCCACAAATATATTTATACAAGCATGCAAAAATATTGTGTTCACATGCACTATCACACATTTATATGACTGAGCAAATACAGAAATGATGTAGACGTATATGTAACAAAAACGTATTGTTTTAATTTGTTAGATCTATGAAGAAAAGAAGTACTCATAGCCTTCAAAAATTCCTGTTAAGCTCGGGTATTCAGTAATCGATTGGCCTGATTGAAGTAAGTTTCACTTAAAATACCAGAGTGTAAGATAATGTTTTTTGTGTGTATTTTTATATTTACTACGAAAAATTGAATAAGGTATGAAAATACATTTTGGTTTTGAAAATAAAGAATTGGTAAATATAGCAAAGGCAAAAGAAACAAAATGCGTGAAGGAAGCAAAATATGCATATTGTAGGACGATGTTAAATGCAGCAATATTACAGTTAGCATGAAGGTCGTTGCAGAGTAGGAGCTAAACCCCTGACTATCTTAAACCACGATTCTGTTCCACTTTCTTGTGGTAATGTAGGTGTATATTATGACAGTACTACAGAAAAACGGAGGAAAAAAATTAATATATTAAGCCGTTTAATTTATTGCTCCGTGCATGCATGAGTGTGAGGACGAACAGTTAGCCTTATCATTTTCTAACATTTGTACTTTTTATTTTGTAAGAGCTATTTGCAACAATACAAATTAGGATAAATGGCTGACTCGATAAAATATTGGAAATCCTGCTTGAGAGTTAACGGCGTATATTCTCTCACCGTTACTTCGTTTGTACTTTTAGCAAAGATACTTAGCTTTGAGCAAACTAGAAGTATTTCCTCAAGTCAGTGTAGGTCAGTGGTTCTCAAACTCAAAAATACTAGCCCCATTCCAAAATATTAGTGAATTTTTTTGTTTGTTCCCGCATTTGTAAATAAGACAAAATAGAGTGTGTATCCATATAGTCCTTATTTTTTTATGGAGTTTAAAAAGTTTAAAACCATCTTATTTAACCTGATAATTTGTCTGACCACCTTTTCTATCCTCACAGCCCTATTCAAGAGATTGCTCGCTTCCGAGAAACACTGGTGTAAACTGGCAAGAGTTTTACTACTTCTACAGGTATGAGAAGTGTTAGGTATTACTAGTCTCCTTTAACATATTTAAATGTACTAGTACAGTAACTATAATTTCCGTCCATGAAAATTGGGTATGAAAAACGTTTCAATTTTCAGTTTCATATCAGACTCCATTGCAGAGATAAAAGTCATTTAATTATTAATGATAATAATTCCTTCCAAGATCTAACATTACTCCTACAATATTCAAATGCGAAAAACAATTTTGATATCATAGGCCAGCAAATGCGAACCTCAAAATCACTATATTATGGTATATGGGACATAACAAATGTGTTACAAGAGTTACTAAACTGATAAGGTATTATCAACGTCACTACAATTCCTTTATTTCTAGATAAACAGATCTCTCCTTAGTCATACCACTGGGATTGAATACGCTTCGCTGAGATCAAATAAGATCGAAACATGATCCGTTACTTTCATCAATTAACTTTAAAGACAAGATCTACTCCCATCTGCATTGCATTTTCGGTTGGCTGGTATTATAGGAGTTATCTCCCTTATTTGTTATTTTTAGATTATAACCCTCCCCTAGAGGAGTTCCCATGGTTAATCTCACTTATACAAATTTTTAAAGCTTCCTATATGACATACGTGAAACTGTAGCCTATGTGTATTTAGTGTGCAAAATGCTCCCTAGAGGTATTTTTCCATCAACGATGTTGCAGTACCCAGAAGTTGGTAAATTTAGTATTTAAAAAAAAAAAAAAAATTTCTCCACTGCACAATTTAAGTAAATGATATATATAATATATATATAAATCTAAGTTTACTTTAGCAGAACATACAACTGCACCCGCTACTGAAAGTGAATTATACAACATTTAAAACATTTACTATATCACTCCTTCTCATTATTATTTTGTGTATGTGTGTGCGCGTGTGTGTGCGTGTATGTGTGTGTGTGTGTGTGTGTGTGTGTATGTGTGTGCATGTGCGCACGCGCGAATTCTTGTTTGTGTCATACACACACACACACGCACGCATACGCGCGCGCGTATACACATATACACATAAAATGAATGTGTTTTGTGTCTAACTGTACACAGAAACGATCAACATTAACAGAAAACCACTCAGTACTTATATAAAGTATGGAATGTATTTTTTACATTGAAAAAGAAGAGTGCATTTCAAAGATGTCTCAACTGAAATGGCATACGACATATGGCTCCTCTTAGAGTCCTCAAATATGTTTATGGCCTCCTACCTTCAAAAACAAACCTGGTGAAGTGGGGGAAATTAGGTAACCTTGTATGCCCATTCTACCAAGGTAAACAAACAGTGAACCATATCCGAAGCTCACGCTAAGTGGTGCAAGCCCAAAGGAGGAACGCAGTCAAGTGCTTACAGAAATCCACGTGGGATTTGTAAACGTAAGAGAGAAGACATCGTCACCAGAAGCGCCTAATGTTCGACATGGCAGGAGGCAAAAGATTGTGGCCTGGAACTGCTATGCCAATTGATTGAAAATAAACATAATGTAATAAACATTCATTGTACTAAACACATCTCAGTAGATCGTTACATTTTATAAAGCTATAACAGTCAAACATGTATCCCCCAAAAGTTTAGTACTTTTGTCAAAATAATCGGTCGCATGTATATGTAATTCTGCATGTCATGGCTTTGCTTCATTTTAGGAACTTAGACACATTCAGTTAGAAATTTCAGTACATTCAATTTATTATTAGCATTGATATTTCTCTCTGCCTCTCTTTTCCCCTCTCTCAGATATACCGTATGTCCTTATGTCGCGCGTATATATGTAGTTATGTTTCGGTAATTTCTATAAAGGATAACCATCCATTTTTCGAGAAAACTCACTTCGAAAAGTTCTCGCTGAAGGCTTAAGAGATCTGCCATAGAACCTTTCCA
>NC_068982.1:109231051-109237439 GCF_001194135.2 Octopus bimaculoides
AAAAAAAAAAAAAAAAAAAAAAAATCAAAACAAATATATGACTGAGTGCACACACTTTGTTTTAGGGAAGCGAGTCAGCAATCAAGAGAGTGTGTCATTTCATATTGAAGAATAGATTAGTTTATGTTTTCCCTCTCTCCTTCGCATGTTCCTCTCTTATTTTTACTTTTCTCATTCATTTCGTTATAGCCACCTACATATCTATCTTTGATTTTCAATATTATTTATTCCTTTATATTTTAATCTATATTTCTTACGTGTTTCCGTCTACCCTTCTGCTTATTTTTTCTCTTTTTTTTGTTTTTTTTTCTTTAACATCTCCCTAACTCACAATTCATTTTTAGCTATTTCGTTTTCTTTCTTTCTGTCGTTATTCTTTTTTCTTTTTGTAGCATCTCTTTTCTTATTTTGTTGGTGAAAGTGAACAAGAAAGACAGCTGCTTAAGAAATAAATAACACAAGAAACATCTTTTAACGAAACTACAAAACATTTCACGTTACATTCTTCATAAAATTGGTTTTCAGAATAGTGGCGAAAGATTTCTTTCACTCTGAATGATTTTTGTTAGTTTCTCGCATAATTTCACATTATTTTACATACATTCACATGCAAGCATGCAAACACACACACACACACACACACACACACACACACACACACACACACACGTGTGTGTGTGTATGTGTACGTATTATACAAATATGTATGTATGTGTGTGTGTGTCTATCTATCTATCTATCTATCTATCTATCCCCTGGTGTTCGTCTCCATCTTAGTGTTTTCATCCAAGATGGAGATGAACACCACCGTCCCATGCAATAGGCTTGATAATTCTTAAGAGGTATTCATCTCTTAATATGAAACCAATGGTTGCCTAGTTAACCCACAAATAAAGAATACTTATCCACCAATGCAGTTTTGAGCACTCATTCTTTTTGTTCGATATATTTGCACGCGCACGTGCACACACACACACATTGAAAATACGCCTGTGCTGCACTTTAATTTTTTTGGCACGTTTTTCTTTCGATATTTTCGTATAAATGTGACGTTTGTCTGGAACAGTAAAGTTCCTAAGTACATCATCAACGTTTCCGGACTTTTATTGTTCCACCAACAAGATGAAGTGTTACTGATGTGTTGCTGCTGATTTATAGTAGGCAATGTTCCCGTGATTTATGTAGGCATTACTACTGGAATTCGAACTATGAGAAGTAGATTTGTACGTTATCAATTAGGTATTTATTTTTATTTGTGACTAGTTAATGCTATCAGTGTGTTTTGTGTTGTGTTATGAGTATTGCTTTCATCAATAATCACCTGTCTTCTAAGGAATTCTATAAAGTATAGATATATTGTCCTCTAATGAATTGCTATCTAGTTTTGCTTTGTGTTATGATATATTGTACATTGCAATTACTTATTTTTAAGAATACAGTGAATTGAAGGGAGAGTGCTCTACTTGCATCACCGATATAACAATCAGACTCAAGAGGAATTTATAAACTACACTGGTCATTAGTAACTTATTCGTGAGTTATGTATGTGGTTTTGTTATTAATACAATTTTAAATTTTAGTGTCCTTGTATATTATCAATGTTACTTTATGGTTTAACGTAACACCTTTTGTGGTTTGTTTATGAGGTGTTTGATAATGTGTTTATGTATTCTATAGTTTGTATGAATTTGATTCATATAATGCACTTAATGTGCGGTTTGTGCATTTTTGATAGGTATACTGTCTCTTGCATCACGCTTGTATTTCGTTGGTACTTTAGTCAAAACTTTTCAAAAAGATCTTTTCTAACTTTGAAGAATCTGTTTATTCTCTATTACTCACTAAACATGGCATTCTCTAAGTATATAAAGTCACCTCATTTGAAGCCCACTATGCTTCTAATACAACATTAGGAACATATAACAAAACTCCTTTCCAGACACTCAAATACACTACTACATATGCTGTCACATTAACTCGCCACAAAGAAAATGGCTCCCTCACTCCAACAAGGTCATTAATCCCAACGTTCTCACACTGAAACAAGTCGCGCCCCATTCAGCGTCTGTCTCAATCACAAAGCTTTTCGATTTTTCATTTCTACATTCAACTGATGGAAACAGGTAGTGGTGTCACATTCCAATGAATAGCACTGGTTCTATCTATCACCGTCCTATCACCCTCATTCCATACATCTCAAAAGTGATGTAGATAACGATACCACCTCAATTATATAGCGTATTCCCACCCTAACCGCATATAACAAGAGTTATCGGTTTCTCGCTCTCTACGTGACTCATTACTTATTTCTTTATTGCCCACAAGGGGCTAAACATAGACGGGACAAACAAGGACAGACAAAGGGATTAAGTCGATTACATTGACCCCAGTGCAACTGGTACTTAATTTATCGACCCCGAAAGGATGAAAGGCAAAGTCGACCTCGGCGGAAATTGAACTCAGAACGTAGCGGCAGACGAAATACCGCTAAGCATTTCGCTCGGCGTGCTAACGTTTCTGCCAGCTCGCCTGGTCTCTTGCAATGAAAAACTTTAGCGATAGGAATTTTAAAAAAATATTATATCAGCTATAACTTTTAGACAATCTGTCCTGAGAAGCACTTTGCTAAGTTGAATACTTGTGGGCAACTAGGGACTCTCTAAAACCACACAAATGCAGTCCACATTATGATACTATTCACATATCTAGGGTCGTGTTACTACCATCCACACGAAGATACTAGACCGAACTCACGAAAAATGTCATTCGATGATTAACAAAGATTCACCAACATATGGCATCAAATAGATACTTTTCTCTCTAATACATCCACCACTATCGCAACAGCTTTTACCCTTCTAAACTGACAAAGCTGCGTACTATTTCTACTCAAAACCACTCGATCTCTCTTCCACATAAACTTGTATGTAAACCTCAAAACATTATACGGAACAGTTTGTTCGATTTTTGTCCTCCAAAATTGCTCCCTTATCATACTTTTTCCCCCCATTCAAACGTTTACATGCAGAATTTGAAGTTGAACATCAATCGCATAGATGTCAACAGTCAGAAGAAGAAAGAAGCAGATGACGAGTGACTTCATTCGTTAAAAAAGCGTCGTCACTTCTCTGTTGACAAAGAAGAAAAAAGAAAAAAAAAAAGAAAAGAAAAAAAGTTTAACAATGAAGCAAGAATATCTTTGAGTCATTCTAAATGCCTGTCTTTCTGTATGCCAAAGCATTTCGGTTATATGTCAAGTGTTGTATCACGTTTGCAGAGCTCTGATTACTTATATCCGTATCCGTGTATATAAGGTATTGATTTCGATATCGGTGGTGACGTATGACAGTGATAGACGTAGAGATATAGATAAAGAATCACAATAAACACTTGGGAAAGACCAGCCTATTTTCTATTTACTGCTACTATCTCATTTACGAACACGCACACCTAACTCTCTCTCTCTCTCTCTCTCTCTCTCTCTCTCTCTCTCTCTCTCTCTCACACACACACACACACACACGCACACACAATTTACAATTCCATCGGTATTAAAAATCGTAATTTTTTATGAAATACTTAGTTTAGTATTCTCATAAATCTAACCCATCTACCACATGAAGGAGCTTCTACCTAGTCGTCTGACCCTCTAGAAATAACAGCTAAATATTTCTTAAATCGCACTTTGCCATCTTGAAAAGTGTCTGGCATTTGGATAATGTCTTAGATATGTAATGTCCAACCGACAGCCAATATACATATACGTAGACACACACACACATACACACGTAAAGGATATAATGAGAGAAGCCAGTATTCTGTTGCTCGAGGAATAACAGTTTTATCTCCTTCAAATTTCGCTTTACCGTCTTAAAAAGGGAAAAACATACTGAACACACTATGACACATTATGGCTGGACATAAAATGCGTCGATCAGAACTTGAATGCCTTTGATTATAGGCCTGCTAATTAGGGCTGATCTGAAATTCAATAACTACATTTTCTCAGATAATCTTTCAATTGCGTAGATCTCAAAAGTATGTATTAACGTTTTTCTTTTTTAAATTTAGAGTAAATTTTGACCAGCCACCTACCTGGTAGCAATGTTGTGAAGGAAAGCATTTTCTTTTGCTCATATCCTTTAAATCTTAAAAAGGTCAAGCAGATTTTTATTCTCAGAAATCGTGATCATTTGTAGTGTATGAATTAAAGGTTTGTATTCTTTCCCCAAGATCCCAAGTTCAGCCATACTATGCTCCAGACAGGTTGGTATTTATCTTGTTGCTCCAATAATAGATATGAAACTGAAAGTGTATCATCGGCACTGGATTTGCAAACTCACTATTAATGGTCTATAGATGTCCTCTTTCTCTTGTATTTTTCTAACCACAGTGGTGTCCAGAGGGGAGCTGATTTCCAAAACGGAACATTTCTTTTCCTTGTGATCCCACGCAACAATATCTGGTCGGTTGTGTTCTAACTTGGTAACTGTTTTAATTTTTAAGTTCCACCAATATTCTTTTGACCCCACCGGCCTCAATATAGTCAACTTCGTCCCTAGGTGTTTTCATACATACATACATACATACATACATACATGCATGCATGCATTCATAATACATACATACGTACGTACGTGCATGTGTGCGTGCGTGCGTATGTATGTATGTATGTATGTATGTATGTGTTTTTCTTTGAGATTTAGTTCATCTGAAGAGTCAAGCCAGTCGCAAACAAACCGACAAGACCTTTTGAGTTAAGAGAATTCCCGGTATTTGTAAATATGTGGTTGTATCGGTGTGTTGGTTGAGCTATCGATGCATACAGCCAAGCGTGTGCGTGTGTTCACATAAAGAATCTCAGATGGAGAATCTTTGAATTGTTTTACCAATTTTCACTATTCCGGCTATAGACTGGATTTGGAGAATATGCGTCAGTTTCTTTTGCTCTTTCTTCGTGAAACCTAGTATCTTTAGGTTTTTGTATAAATCTGTAGATACGTAGCCTAATGTACCCATGATGATGATTACAAATAAAAATTTATGGTCAGGGTACAAAAGCTGAAAGTTCCGCATTAATTCACCATAAATACAAGATGGACAAAATTAGAGAACGTATGGTGTAAAATTCAAAAAGTAAAATCTGGCAACACTCCGAACGATGTAAACTAAGTTGACCCAACAGTGTGAAGATTTTTATTGAACAGTAGTGAATTAACAACCATGGAAAGCCAACATAAAGTTGATGAAAGTCTCAGGAAGTGAGTGGTCACATTGAAAAAAGAAGGAATGGCAAGTTCTGCTATCACCAGAGGCATTAACAGATCAAAGAGTGTTGTTTCAAGAATACTCAAGCTTTATGAAGAAACAAGCTCGTTTGTGTCATTAGAAAAACGAGGGAGACCACGCAAAAGTAGTGTTTGGCAAGACTGTGTGATTTAGAGGCAGTCATTAAGAGACCGTTTTGATACTGCTGCAGGAATTTCTTGCCAAATAAATCATGATTATGGAATGAATGTGTCTTGGAAGACTGTGCTTTTTCGTTTGAAGGAAGTTGGACTCTATGCCCATTCCACCGCCACCAAACCAGTATGAAGAACCGAAAAGTGAGGTTAGTCTTTGCCAATGAACATATACTTTGGAAGGACGACATCTGGTCACATGTGTTCTTCAGTGACGAAAGAAAGTTTAATTTGGTTGGCTTTGACGGTAGACAGTATGTGAGACGTTGTAAAAGTGAAAGATTGCTCCCTAAATGCGTGAAGAAATCAGTGAAGTCAGGAGGTGGGAGTTTAATGGTGTTGGGAATGATTTCTGGAGCAGGTTTTGGACCTTTGATCCGGATCCATGGTAATGTGAATGCAGCTATCGTTCTGCAGTATGTTGTGCCAGCTCTGAAGTCATCTTCAACTCGTCAGCCAATCTTTATGCGGGATAATGTGCCATGTCACAGTGCTAAAATAGGTGTTTGAAGCTGAAAACATTACTGTGATGCGTTGGCCAGCTCAGAGCCCTGACCTGAATCCCATTGAAAACTTATAAAGGATACTTTATAGTATCTATATATATAAAAATGAGAATGTGTGTCTGTCTGTCTGTCTGTGTGTGTGAATCCCTAAAACTCGAGAACTACGCAACCAATTTCATTCAAATTTTACACATGCCTTACTTAGGGTTCCAGTTGTGTTTTAGTCAAAAAATTTTTTAACTTCTTGCAGAGTTCGAGCCCACGGCAACATAATATCTCCTCCACTATTTAAGTATTACGTGTCAAAAGTGAAACAAAAACACTCATGTCAAATACTTTCACTTTAAAAATGAAACTATTCTACTAACTGAAACAATCACATTTCGATACTGTAATGACAGATACTTTCAGAGAGAGAGA
>NC_068982.1:109243895-109255254 GCF_001194135.2 Octopus bimaculoides
ATATATATATATATATATATATACATATATATATATATGTCTCTTTCTCAAACTTCTATTCTTTTTCCCGTCTCTTTTTTTTACTGTCACAAGCACAGAAACATTCACATATGTTTATGTCTATATATTCTCACAAAACAAACTCACCAACACACATGTGTGCGTGCATACACACATACACACACACATATCAAATCAAATACTTCACATGTTATCATTACATTATGATGATCAATCCTTTTTGTTTGGCAGCAGGTCACCTGATATCTTGCCTCACGTTGAGAAATACTGAGCAGCTGCCATAATTTGAGATCGTTTAAAGACGAAGTCGTCACGAAGAGAAGTAGTAAATAACTAAAACTAATAATAGTAAAGGAGACCAATCAGAATTATAATCATATACATACCAATCCCCGCACAATTTAGAACGTCTTCCCTCTCCATCTCTCATGTGTTTGCAATTGGTTTTAATTTGATTTCTGTCACGTTTTTGGTAAATTCCTCCTGGGCTCATAGGCACTTTCAGATATGACGTCAAAATTTCCTGTTTTCCTTCTTCACTTTTAATTTCTTTCCTTGCATTTCTTTGCTCCTCTCTGTTTCATTTTCTTATATTACTAATTTCTTTTATATATTCGTCCATGTTATACTGTTTACTCTTGACATTTTAATTCACTAAATGGGCTACCAATTTTATGTGTAAATGGTCAAGAAAAGCTTGAATTGTAATGTAAGGTACTGAAGGAATAATCTCAGACCAGTGATGTTCATATTATTGAGGTGCTTTTACTGCAATGTTTCATCATATATGCTTTATTTAAAATAGATGGGCAAGTAAATAAGTAAGTACCTACCTACCTACCTACCTTCCTACCTACCTAGCTATCTACCTCCCTCCATCCTTCTCTACCTGCCTACACATCGATCTCTCTACCTACTTACGTTTCGGGATATCTGTCTGTTTGTCTGCCTATCTATCTATCTATCTATCTATCTATCTATCTATCTATCTATCTATCTATCTATCTATCTGTCTGTCTGTCTGTCTGTCTATCTATCTATCTATCTATCTATCTATCTATCTATCTATCTATCTATCTATCTATCTATCTATCTATCTGTCTGTCTATCTATCTATTTATCTGTCTGTCTATCTATCTATCTATCTATCTATCTATCTATCTATCTATCTATCTATCTATCTTGTCTGTCTATTAATATGGCATTATCTATCTAGGAAACATGTAGTCTTGGCTAGAACACTATATAATGAAATTCGTAGAAAAGAAAATCTCGAAAAGACAAATATAAGAAGTTGCAGACATGACCACACACAATTCGAAAGGATATTGGTGGACGACCCTATCAAGACTCAAAAAGATTACATGCAAAACAAGTCAGACATAAAGATCTGGAAGAAGAGGAAGAAACTATTCACAGTACTTGAAATCAGTTGCTCAGTAGGTGCCAACATAATGTTAAAGATCAGTAAAAATGAAATCATACAGAACGGATAAGAAATATGTATGTACTCCGTCTTGATTACAGCTTTAGATTTCGACTAATAATAACTAGAGTACTTGGTTACGCGACTAACAGCCTCAGTACCAATTTCAAGGAATTGAGACCCACAAAACCAGAAAGAACACACCTAATCAAAAGATTACAGTTACAAGCTGTCAAAGGTACCATGAAAATATATACAGCATTCTTGAAGTTCAGTATATAATAAAATCCACAAGTGCAATGTTATCCATGCGTACGCCCATGTGTACATGTACATATACATGTATACACGCATGCACTCATACTCATATGCAACAAGACTACTTCGTTTGATATCATTTAAATTCCCATGAAAGAGTTTTGTTTCTTAGAAACAGCTCTTTTTCCATTAGTAAGATATTCGGAAAATAGAACCAAAAGAACAGTCATACATACATACATGGTAATTGTTTTGACTTCACAGATGTTTGTCGTCTTCTCATTGTCAATGGTATTTCTGACTCTCCGTCCATGACCTCTCAGACGACTATTCTGTCCCGTTGCAGTTCTGCATGGTTTGAAGGATAGGTGATAGACGAAAGCTGTGAGTTAGTACGCGCTTCCAACTCTACACGTCGCCATAGAACTTTCATTTGATGGAATGACAAATGAAATTTCCATAAAGAGATATGTGTAAGTCATTGAATTATAGTGTTAAACGCTTGTACAATACAAGTACCACTCTCTGTCTCTGTGATTATTGCCAAGAGAGAGGTCGAAGCGAGATGACCAGTAATAACATGAAATTGCAGGTTTTACATCAGAGTGTCCCTCTTCTTGAAGGATTTTGTGACAAGAGCTAGGACTCTTTCACTCCCGGTGGTTTTACTGTGCACTCTGACACCAACCAAGTGTATTTCTGCTTCCCTGCGCTCAGATTGCTCACATATGCTAGTTAATCCATAACTGGGACCCTGACAAGTGCTACTACTCCGGTCAGAGTAGACTTGGGAACAACAGATGCTAAAGTTGGTTCCACACTCCTTGATCTCCCAATTAAGAATCTCACTATTGGATGCAGTTTAAAGTCATACATACATACATGCATACATACATACATACATACATACATACACTTTAACACGTAAACGTTTTTAATATAACCTTCCTTTTCTTGTTTTGAAAATTATATCTATCTATTTTCCGTTGGTCATTCGTGTTGATAGCATCAGGACATTATTTCTTTTTGTTATTAGTGGAACTAAGAAACTATATATTTTTATGTAGTTGTCTATTTATTTGGTGGGTTTGGTCCTAATGAAAACATACAACAACCACGTGTTACTGCAGCATTTGTTATTATAAAAGACTTCCTGCTAACTCTCTTCCAGCTTTCGCCGATAGGTGTTACCAAATATTTTCTACTGAGAGCTATTGCTTGAACACTTGTTTTATTCCTATTTCTATGTACCACTTCTACACACTTAATGTCTGCTCGAAAAAGGCATCAGTCGTCTGTCATGCTTTTCACATATGTTGGAATGGGAATAAAAATTAATGTGTTTGAAACTTGAATATGAAATAATTTCCACTACAGAATCTGTAGTTTTTAACTTGAATTCAGTTCTTTTTCAGGACATTCTCAAAAAAGCATAAGACTATTTTTCATCGTTCTAGTTAAAGCTTAGTCGTCGTTATTTATATCATTCTTTTCTTGGAGATCATTATGATGGTAGTTAGTGTTATTTTCATATATACTACTCTTCTTCGAGTCTTGCAGTTGCAATAGTTTGCGCAAACATTCCCTCCTTTACTAATCTTCCAGCTTTCACACCCTCTTTCTCCTCACTTTGTGCAAAAAATGCTGCATATGTATGTGGTGGGTCTAAAAATTTCGATAACTTCTGTTCTTAACAACAGTTACTTATCCATTAACTGGTATTGTTCGTAACAACGAATGAAGTAACTTTTGCAAGAGATAAAAAAAAGGCTATAGCATCCAGGCTTCACCATCAGTAGCGTCATTCTCAACTTCCTCCTCTTCCTTCTTTTCCTCCTCCTCTTCCTTCTTTTCCTCCTCCTTCTTCTCTGCCTCCACCACCACCACCACCACCATATTCATCGTTACTATGATAGTTGTAATAATGACTTATAATGATGACAGAGATAGTGAAGATTGTTTTTAGAAATAAGGCGAAGTGAATACAATATTGGCGGGAACAACTGTGACAGTATTGACCATATCTTCAATGACAACTCTACCAACAGTGACACTGTGAGCGAAATAATGATACTGTAACAATCATGATGTAAAGCAGAGGGTTACTCTCACCATTTTTCTCATTGTTCCTTCTAATTTCTTTACATTATTCAATAATGTTTTCAAATCGTTAATACGTTCATGTAACATGGTAGAGTTGATAGATGATGCGATATGTTAAAGATTTGTGTTAAGGATAAGTATCATGTTTGAGTAGCAAGCTAACTCCCTTGAATATGGAGAAAACATTTGAATTTTTTGATGTACATAGCAGGAATATTTACTGCTATTCCGCCAAAAAAGCAACCGCAACTTAACGTGTTTTGCAGTTCGACGTACATGAATAAGATACATTTTTACTATTATTCCCTCTAAAATAACCCTGGGTCGAATAAGTGAAAATAGAATGAATAAGAAATAAAACGCAAAAACTAAATAAGCAGTAAAAACAAAACATACAATCCATTCCCTAATTCCAATAATAAAATCTATTTCTTTACCTGCCAACGAAGTTATGCTTCAATTAACCAGTACAAACGTATCTGCCTTTTATATAGTCTATTATCTATTGTTTCCTTTTCTCTCTTCCCCTACTCTCTCTCCCCTTCTTGGCAAGTTTTATCCGCAAATCATGGCTGTTTTAATAATTCATTATAGATAGTTTCTAACACAACTCCCACATTTATTTAGTTCTGGTGGTAATCAATACATCTAACCCTATCTTTTGTGTATAGATTCGTTCTTCCTCTTTGTATATCTCTTGACTGTTCCTGTATTTGTATTATGTAGGAAAGTGAAATATCCTCGCTTTGCGAGCACCTTACTATTTTATGAAGTAGAGATATTGGTTGAAGTTAATATTCTGTGCGATATATTTGAAATGCTGCAGTTTACTAAAAGATGGGAAAATGAGAGCCTACATTATATTTATAAAGCTAGAGGTTTAGCGAAAGACTGCGCACATACATACATGGTTATAACACTAAGTGATTGAATAATATTTTATAAGTGGGGGAATTCAGGTAAACAAGGAAGACATCTAATTAGTATTCTGCAAATTTAATCTGTAAGTGGAATAGCGAAAAACAGAATAGTAATCCCTTTTTTTCTGTCTACCAAGATGTTTGATATATAAAGTGCATATAATGTCGGCTAAAAACTATAGATACATTTTGTGGTACAGAATAACATTGAAACAAAACACCATAAAAGTAGACACACACACGTGCTCGAGTGCATGTATTTTGAGGCCGTTTCGTTGATTATTCTCAACTGTAATGCAACGTTCATATCCTAACTTAATAAAACGAAAGAAAAACAAGAGTTAAGGTCTAGCTACCGACCTAAAGCTAAAGGAATATATTAGGTGAAATTAACAGGTGTCATTATAATCAATATAGTTCAAGTGAGCAAATCAAACGCCCCATTCGTCATCGATGCGTCAGTGCTATATTAAATGTATGCCTCTTTCTGAGGTTGTATGTATGTATGTATGTATGTATGTATGTATGTATGTATGTATGTATGTATGTGTGTGTGTGTGTGTGTGTGTGTGTGTGTGTGCGCGTGTGTGTGTGTGTGCGTGCGCTAATATAATAACTAAATTTACGATATTTGTTACTCATAATCTCATAATTCTTATCTTAAGTTTTAACTGTTATCCTACTAAAAACTTCTGTCGTGGATTTCTTTTAGACTGCGTTAAGCCACGATCGTGGCTTAAAATAGATTCAATCTTCAATAACTTTCGAATAGTTAGACCTACCTACTCTACTTTTTTCTCCACGAATAGCAGACTTGATTATAAATGTTTTGCCATATTGATACTAAGCTTACGTTCTTTTTTTTTTTTTTAATATATTACAGTCTGAAATTATTATGCTGTATAACAATATACTAAAACTGAATGTCACCACCTGCTCTCGGATCGCAATACCACAACTATCGAAAGTAATTTTGTGTGTGTGTGTGTGTGTGGTATATAAATGTGTGTGTGTGTGTGTATGTATATGTGTGTGTGTATAATGCATACACACACATCCTTTAATTTTATAATTTTACCCTTTTTTAGTGCGGTTGGATTAAGGAAGAATGTCCGACACTAGTTCTTGGAAGTATGATAACTCTGTAGTCGTCTAATTGGGAGTAGTCCGTATCAGACGATACTGAATCTCCAAACTCGTTTGGCGATGAAGACCTACAGTGTAATATTACATCTAACTTCGCTGTGAACGATCTGTAGACGGATGAGACCTTAGCGTATGATTTCCAATATTTGAAACAAACTAGGATATCAAATAACATTAATTTTGAACTCTAGATGGGAGCTAGTAGATTTTTTAAAAAATTCTGAATTGTAGAAGTGACTAACAGTTATGGTAAAAGCAAAGTACAGAAGCAGACACCTCTGAGAAAATAGTCTTGGCTTGGGGCCTGGGGAAATGGGACCGACGAAAATGAGATGAAGGCATACCTGAGATTGTTTAACATGGGACTAATCAAAAAGGGAAATTTGAGCGAGTTCCGGTATAAAGTAAACCCCCAACGGGCTAACCGATTTTTGGTTTAACTTTCAGGTGCAATACATTTATGATACTTTTATCAATGCTGAACATGATCCACCAAATCAAAAGCCAGTGAGACAAGTTAAATGTAAGTTAAATAAAAACAAGTTAAAGGAAGAAAGATTTCCGTAGATAAAAGTCTAATGAAAATTACTTCATGGAGCGATGTTGTAGCGTTACGATCTTACTCTTCTACTTGCCGTTGGGTATGTAAATAAGAAACAAGTGATTTTGTCGTCATCAGCAAGTTCTGTAAAATTGAAAGCAGTCGTCTTAAACTGGGTCGAGAGAAGCAAAAGCTAGAAATTGTTGAAGAGTACAACCGTCACGTGGATGGAGTTGATTTAGTGACATATGCCTTTATGCGTTTCTTGATGAAAGGAAAACGTAGAAGTAGACAAAGTTTGTTCATTAACACTCTGGACAGTATGACTCAAAATTCTTATATCTTGTACTCTAATGTTTTTCAAAAAGAAGGGTCGAAGCCAATATCACGACAGAAATTTAAGATACAATTGGTTGAAAGTCTTGTAGGAGAATTTAGAGCGGTTACAAGTAAAAGGAGGCAATTCTCACGTGCTCATACGGCATATTAGACTTTGCGACATCATCTGAAGCAGACTAAATTGCCTGTTGGAAAGTGCAAGAAACTATGGTGATCCTCATACCAGTCATCTGAAGAGGCAAACAACAAGCTTCATGTCTAAGGCTAGGACTTTGTTTAGGGATTTTCTGGGAGAATTATCATTCAGAGAATTCGTACTTTTATTAGTTGGAATACCCTCTTTGATTTCTGTTGACTTTGTATTATTTATGAAGATATTTTCCTTGGATTTCAGTTTTAAAAATTCCAAGTGAAAATACTTTTTCTTCTATTCACTCCCAAATCTGGTAAAAAAAAAAAAAAAAAGAAAAAATGCGTAAATTTCATTCTTGGCAGTTAATTGCACAATCTTCAATATGCAACAGTTATGCAGGTTATTTGCAAAAAAGTATACGTAACAATGTCTCGAATTAGAGAACAAGCAAACAAAACAAATAACACAAAAGCAATTGTGGTATTAGTATGAGTAGACTAGTGAATTTTCACTTACAATATCGATTCAAATTAAATAACTTACTCATTACTGCATTGTTTAAAGTTCAAGTCGTTCTGATGGTGTGTCTTCTTAGAATTCCGCATCACTTGAGTTTCTTTTTTTCTTTTTTTTTTTTTAAATAAGTATTAATTTTATGATTATGTCAATTTTGATGCCTATACGCTCTACAACACTTAAACACGGTTTTGTGCTCAGCCGTAAGAAGCGAATATTATTATTACGAGTGCAGATTGTTTCAGAGAAAATTTATTGTTATCATTATAGTGTTTCTAATTTAACTAAGAGGAAAATTGATAAATAACTTCTTAAGAATAAGGAGACATCCTGGTATTTCTGTTTTTCTTTGATAATAATTAACGTAGTATATTTAATTTCTACAAAATTGTTTTACTTAAAAATGCAGCCATTTATAATTGTAAATCTACGTTTCAAATTACCAAAGCAATTCATTCTCCACTACAAAAACACATAGTTAAAGAGTACCAAAATTAAATATTTTCACCAAAACATTGAACCTGTTCTTAAAAATTTTAATATTAACTGGTATAAATTATTGGAAATTGGAGGTTGCAGACAGTTTATTCTCCCTGTTATAGTGGGTATGGTTTAGCAGTGAAACTAATAAAAACCAAATCTACTACGATTTTGCTATGCTGCACTGACGCATATTCGGTATGTTATTTTCATGAGTTTTAATTTTCACAGGTTCGATCATAATTTTCTATGAAATCAGTTTTGTAATCAAAATATCAGTAGTATAATTAATTGTACTTCTCTCTTTACAACAGCGAATTCCATTTAACCAAAAGAAATTCCAAGGAGATTAAAGGTGTTATAGAAAACAAATATCTAGCTTACAGTGCATAGTTTAGCGTCTTGCACAATTCTGTAATGTTGAACCACAACAGCTGCAATTACGGTAGTGGATGGGGTTGTAAAAATAGTCATTATTGATGTAACAAGCACCAGCATTATTGCGGTTTCCTGTAAAACGTGGTCGTGTGCTCAGTAAATGTTTTCATTCATTCTCAGACTATTCTCATTAGACTCAACAACAACAGCCAGTACCTAAATTGTCCTAATCATCACTAATACCACCAGATTACCAACACCAGCTGCATCATCAGTTCACTCCCATCAGTTAGATTTATCATCACACTCTTTCGGTCATTGAGGGGTACGGGTACACCTATCAAAGGAAGTCATTTACACGTGCTGATGACGATGGTTTCTCGTGATTTGCATACAAAGTATTATTACACAAACATTTGTAAGTATCTAGTAATTGTATAATTACTTTTAGTAACAATACTAGAACTTGGGTCGAAAGTATACATTTGTGAGATACAAACAGTGGTTAACATTTATTTTTTGCTGAATCATAAATATCAGTGATCTTTTCAATGGAGCTTACATTGCACTGTAAACCGGAACTTAGAATCACGAGAATTTAAATACATTACCACATGACAGACACTTGAGGTGCGGAAACTTTTCAATCTTTGGGATAGACGCCTGTTAAAAGAAACTTGATTCGCACACAACTTCTATCTAACTATGATCCACAATACAAAGAATTATACTCGTACCCACCCCACATACATACATACATACATACATACATACATACGTTCTCCCTATCTCTTTACGCGCCCACCTATGCTCCACCACACATATCAGCACTCGTGTGTGTGGGAGTATCTACACTATGTGTATGTGTGTGTAAGTGTGTGTATGTGTGTGTGTGTGTGTGTGTGTGTGTGTGCGTGTGTGCGTGCGTGCGTGTGTGTGTGAGTGCGCGCGCGCGCGTATGGGAGCTTTGACACAATTACCCTAACGCTTAATAAAACAAATTATGATTTGTTCTGACATTTGGAAGTAACTAGTTTCCTATTATGGGGAATGGAATAGTAGAAACTAAAACGGTATTGTTGAATGTTGCTGCGTGATCTACGGTTAAATATGATAGTCTTAGTAAATGCTATTGGACTTTTTTTTTTGCGGCAACTTGGCCAACTGCTTAAACACTCTCGAATGGCAGCAGGAATTGGTGTTCAAACTCTTAACAAGCTGTAAAAGTGGGTACATGGATGATGTGTGCAAGTAACCATTACTTCAGGGAGGATGTGATCATGATTCATAGATGCGTCATTTTTGGATCAATAAACGGAAAAAGTGGGCTTTTGTTGAGAACTTGTTTTGCTTTCCTAGGCAAAGACAATGTATCCTTTCTGCCACTCTTTGAAGACTTCATCGCATTTACTAATGTGTTAAATAAAAAATGCATTAATCAACTCTAGCAATCAGCAAACATGTCACTATTTGATACGGTTGCTGGTTATTCGAATTGTTATAGTTGAATGATTACAAAGATAGCAGCGGTAATGACAGGTAGTTATATATGTGAAATAATATCAAGATATAAAGTTTTAATGTTAATTTTCAGTTCTAACTTATCAAGATATTTCTGTGACTATACCAGTCCGGTAATGCTCATCATTCTAGGTGAAAACAATTGAAGATAATCATCTCGTTCAAGAACTCAATTTAAGACATTTAACGAAATAGGAACTCCTGTACATTATACTCTCATTATATTTCCTTAATATAAGAAACACATGCTTTTAGATTTAAATTTAGAATTATTTGCTTTAGATCGTCCAAATGAATGATGTGAATTGTAACGCCACCGTTTATCAGAAAGAACAAGAATAGGATTAGCAAAACAGTTATGCAAAAGAATTTCATTTATTTGTTTATTTCTAAATAGTTTAACACCTTGCACAGTTCATTGTAACAGTAAAAGTAAACCAGATATCTGAAGTAATATATCTGATATTTCTGTACTACGACTATTTTAAAATTGAAAAACAAGAAAGTAAACATAGAAAAAAACAAAACAAAACGATAACAACGCAGTGATACTTTTTTAAGCCATAATATTTTTTCATTTGGTGCAGCTTGTTTAAAAGAACAAACCTTAAACTTCAGAGAAAAATATATTATTTATTCCATTTACATTTGTTGAGTAGGCAACCTCTCAGAATAAGTGGTCGCTCAATCAGTTGAAAATGTGTAAACATGTTTATGCAGATTTAGCTAACTGTGCAATCTTACATTACTTTACCTTACATCACTCCGTGCAGTTCCTGGTTTCTTAAGACTGTTTTGTAGTATGCTAAATAGGAAGAGGTTTCTAATCCTTAGTTTAATTCTTTACTTCTCGAGAAAAGAGACACTGCGAGTAGTGTCGCCTAAAGCCGTCACATAGTATAACTGATTTGATTCTGAGAGAGAGAGAGAGAGAGAGAGAGAGAGAGAGAGAGAGAGAGAGAGAGAGAGAGAGAGAGAGAGAGAGAGAGAGAGAGAGAGAGAGAGAAAAGAATCGTCCTAGTGCTTTATCCCTTCCGAAAAGACGTAAGCGAAGCAGACCTCTGCAGAAACTGAACTTTGATCGCATAGAGGTAAAACAGTTATTCAAGATTTTTGTTTAACGATAGCAGGGATATAAAGTAGTGAGAGGGCTTATAGAATTCTTAAAAAAAAAAAAAAATTACGAAAATCGCGTGGCCTGCTAGGAATTAGCAAGTAAATCTTCCTCAACCCAAAGACTTAAAAAAAGATACATTGATTAAAGTAGTTCTTGATATACAAATAAACGGGATTGTCATGACTGAAACTCTTTATATAAAACGGCTACTCGACGATCCGATAAAACAGAAAGGGTAATCTAGGTCTAATATTATTGAAACATATCTGTTCCTCTCACTCGCTGGCGTTGATCTCAGATCAGATCGGCTCCAATTTGCATTGTTCATATTGTCCAAACAGTTCTTGTTAATTCGTATAGCTGATGTGTAGCAAAATGATTTTATAAAGTGCGTGAATACATACATACATACATACATACATACATGCATACTTACATACATACATACATACATATATAT
>NC_068982.1:109255391-109256887 GCF_001194135.2 Octopus bimaculoides
ATATATATATGTAGTGCTGTGATATTGTAAGTGCTACAGCATACTATTCTGTGTATATTAAAGATATTGTGTGTATGTGAATGTTTCACCTCATGTCGACATAGATCACACAGACATATGATCAAAAACATTTCAGTCATGCCCATCGCATCTTTTTAAAGGTAACTAGGACGACACTAGCTAATAGATCTTTTCTCTTTTTAAGATGGTATGGTAAGGAGGTTGGGTTCAATCTCTGTCAGTTAGCATGTGAATATAGTTGTGAAGGTATGAGTATTGCGAGCATCTTTTATGTCTATAGTTCATACCTTTTAAGTGTACACATATAGAAAATGTACGTGAACAATAATCTGTGTATGTGATTGTACGTGCGTGTAAGAGTCCCCATTTATATAAAAATATCTTTGTGAAGTATATTTATGCAATAGTATGTGTATGTATATGCATATTCATGTAACTATAGGCAAGTATGTATTTAAATAATTCTTTCTTCTTGTTACAGTCATTGGTTTATGGTTCTGTTGAGGCACCGTCTTCAAGAGTATACGCAATTATATAATTTATGACTGTTTATATACCTTTATGCAGGGATTTGAACTCCTATCGTAAAAGGAATCAAATACAAAGTATTTTGTCTGACATTTTACCAAATCTGCCTGCTACCTCATATGTCTGAATATATTTAATAACTATATAGAGTAGAACTGATTAATTGCTTTATTTGCGTGTAACTATATTATGTAATAAATAAGATTGTTCACTCTTTTTTTTTACACGAAATAGTTACCCACGAATAAAGAAATAGGACAACCACGGTTTACCAAATTCATCCATTGATAAACTTTTCCACTACCTTTTTTCACACTGTAAAAAAATGAACTGGCACTGGAAAGTAGGACATTTTAATAGACTATGCCATTCTGCTCCTGTCTCTCTATACGATCAGCTACAATCCGCAACTGGTTTATTGTCTGCTTCGTGAGATTTCCTAATCACGAGTGGAGCTCCCTTTCACCATACTGACCTGAAAGTTACATTCTCCCTTCCTCTCTCTGTTTCATTTATTCTTCCTCTGTTCATTCCCCCATGTCATAGAAATCCTCCTCTGTCTCCCTGTCTTTCATTTCCTTTCCTCCTTCTTACGCCGCTTACATTCTCCCCCTCTCCTTGCCTTTTGTTCTTATTCTTCCTCCTCTCTCCTTTCAACCTTTAAGTCTCTGGAAGTGCTTTTGCCAACTTTCTCTTGATGAAGGAAGTCGGACTTATTGTAATATCATCGTATGGCTGTTTACTGGTTGTATACCCAAGACTTTTTGCATATTCTATCCGCAAATTATGAATATATTACGATTATTATATAACTCCGAGCTTCCTGAAACAGCTGTCGAGTTAAGAAAATATGTACCCCTTTTTCAGTATTCTGTATTCTTTATGCTCTACGTACATATATTAGTATGTATATGTATATATGTGCATATATATACATACATATATAT
>NC_068982.1:109258425-109262184 GCF_001194135.2 Octopus bimaculoides
ATATATGTATACATACATATCTACATATATAGTGACACATTTTAATGATAGAAACCTTCTTGAGCAATAAATATTTCACCCTTATTTCGCCCTTAACATGATAAAATTCGAGGCTGATTGAAATATGTTAAGTAAAACATAGTGATGAACAGAGTAATGGTAGTTGGTTCTCAGTAAAACTAGTAGGAAGAGACCTTAGTCTGGACGATCTAATTTCACAGTGCCAAGTGTTTTCCTTAATATCTAGTGTAGTAGGTTTGGTTGCGGCAGTTCTTTGATAAATCAAGAACAGAAAGACATCAATTCTATGAAAAATAAATCTAAATTCATTCAGCTTTACGTCATTCAACTTTAATCTTAACATCCTAATTATCTATTTTTCACCATTACCATTCTTTCTCTCAGTAAACCACACACCAAACATTGCACGAAGCCTATCATTTTCAGAAGTACATTAATCTCTTTTACTCTCAAAATATATAAACTTTCAATTCCTCAAAATCCATTTTGACTGCATAATCTTACTCCAAATTCAACTTTTCTTAATTGTGTCCAAAAGTTGTGACTAAGAATAATATATCATCAAATACAATCAACTTTACAAAGGATAGCAATAATGAGAGGTTTAAAATTTCCGAACAGAAAGTTACAAAGAAGTAGCTTTTGTACACTGTGGGCGAATTACCTCATAAACATTAATTATTCATCGAACCGATTTTCCTGGTGATGGTCACACCGACCATCTGATTTTGCCAAGAATCATTCGTTGGCCATTCACTATATCAGTAATCACCTGTCACAAGCTGGATGAGTAATTACTAAAATCAGGGACAAATGAATATTCCAAAGATAATTTTATGGCACATTGAGGTGTCATTAGGATGTCTGCCTTGCTCCATTGTTTCCATAGCTACCTGATAACTGACAGGCGCTATGTTTAGTCAACGTGAAGTCACGCCTGGCTGAAATCGATATACTGCATTAAAACGTCCAGGTGTTAGAGTATTTTATTTAGGTGCATAAACTACTTCTTTCCCGCTTCGGTGACCGCAAGGCCAGTTACTTTTATATTCAACAAATGCGCATATACTTAAATAGATGTACAATCGAATGCAAAAATCATATCGCGTACAGTTTAGCACTTTCAGAGTAATTTACCATAGAGTGTTGAGTGCACCGACCCGGCATCTTTAGCATAATTGTGCCAGTAGTATTTTTGTGTACAGATCGAATGTATAGGCATGCTTTAAGGTGTTACCGAGATACTCATATCTATCTATCTATCTATCTATCTATCTATCTATCTATCTATCTATCTGCCTGCCTGCCTGCCTGCCTGTCTGTCTGTCCGTCTGTTTGTCTGTCTCTCTCTACATACACACACATATACACACACTACACAGACACATACAGACATGCACACATATACGCATACGCACACATATACGCATACGCACACATGTACACCTCGCATCATTTAAAAAAAATAATTTTCTCCAGAACTCTTCGTACTCACAATTCATATTATAACGAATTGCATTTAAAAAATATTAACTTTGATTTTATATTTAGAAACTGCGCGCGCGTGTGGCCATCAAGCTTTTTTTCTTTTTTCTTATTTTTTCTGTTGTTGTTATTAGGGAATTCACAGAGTGAGTGATGTAAAGAGAATGTAAAGAGGTAGATGAGAAAGCTCTATGCCTGGTCCCTTCAACGTAGCCGATTCATTCCTTTATTCTCTAATTGGTTTCACACAGTCATTAGTTTGCTATGGTGGGACACCGCCTTCAATACTTTTATCAATTATAATGAACCTAATACTTATTTTAATGGGTGCATTTTTTTTTATCGATCTCAGTTTTATGAAACTCTAATATGCAGGGTTTTATGAAACCCTAATGTAAAGGGAACACAATATAAACCACTAAATTTTAGATCGGTTTACACAAAAGCACATATACATACTCGCGCATACACATACACACACATATTTTCATTTATTTCGGTTGATCTAGTTTTCTGTTACTCTACAGAGTCCCTGAAGTCTAACCGGTACAATGGAAAGTTGGGGAAAAAAAAAGAAAAGAATCTATGAAAAACAAATTAATTCCTGTAACTATAGGAGTACGTAGCACACGAAGACTGGCATGCTTTCTACTGGCTTCACAATACATCGAACCTTAGCAATGAGTCAAAAGAAGAAGAGAAGGTATAGAAGAGGCGAAGGAAAGGACACACTGGATGGGTACTTTTTAAACATTAGTGACTGAGTACCCTTTTTAGAATATCCCTGGCCACTGTTATTCAGTGTCAAAGTAAACTGGATAAACCAATTTGCTCATACAACGCTTCTTGGCACTAATTCGATTAATAGATCAGTTGTGTATGACAGCTTCAGTTGAACCATTGAAGTAATGGGCAAAAACGAAGACAGAATAAGAAATACCGAAGCGAAATGAAATAAAGTGTTTCAAAAATGCTGTAAGTGGCAACTAGCGAACTATTGGTATAAAAAAAACAAAAAACAAAAAAAACAGGAGACAGATTCAGCAGAATAATATAAGCAAGGTAATAAAACAGGTTATAAAACAACCGAACCGAAGCTAGAAAACCAGGATGTCAGAAATGAAGCAAACACTGAACCGTAACCAAATATACAGAAAATTAAAAACAAAACAACGATGTGACACTTGGGTAAGTAACAGTTAAACCGACCTGTGAATGTCTGTTTCTAGCTTATAGCATAATATATCAGACACACATATATCATGTCATATTGTATACATGTATGTATGTATGTATGTATTATGTATGTATGTATGTATGTATGTATGTATGTATGTATTCTCTTTTACAGTCATTAGAGTACAGCCATGCTGATATGTATATATATAGTTGAAATTTACAGAAAAGCAAAAGATGCAGACAGGTGTATAAACAACAAACAGGTGTATTAGTTTAACACTCGGGAAGGTGAGAAAGTCTTTTACGTTTCGAGCCTACGCTCTTCAACAGAAAGGAACACGAAAAAATAAACAGAGAATGAAAAAAAACTTTTGGAGCTAGCGGTCAATCATGGTGGCTGGCTGGACAAAGGTAGTTAGAAACGAGACCTAGGAAGAAGGGGTAGATAATAAAGTATTGGTGATCCCAAAACGAAGGTACGCGTGCGTGTGTATGTGTGTGTGTGTGCATGTGTATAGGGGCTGGTGACTTTGTCGTGTGGATGTGTGCGTGTGTAAGTGCGTGCGTCTGTAATGTGTGGCTATGTGAATGGTGTGATGGTGTGTGGTGTGGTGTGGCGGTGTTGAGGTGTGGAGATGTGAGGGCGGAGTGTGGGTTTGGGGTGAGGAAGTGGGGTTGGGGTGGAGTATGTGACAGTGGGGTGTGTAAGTCTGGTGTGTGGTGGTGGTGTTGGGAGTGGGGTGTGGATGAAGGGGGTATCGATGAAGGGAGAAAGTGGATAGGAGTGAAGAGAGGAAATAGGTGTGAGATGAAGAGAGGAGAGGAGGGGAATCGGATGAAGAGGGAATGGGAGTTGAGCCCATATGGTGTAAAGGAGCGAAGAGAGAAGATTAATTCCTATTCACGGCGAAGGTGGGAGTCCAGATAGCCCCTGTGCAAAGAGAATCCGAACACAGACAGGTGTTGTAATGAATGACCAGTAGAGCGGAAATGGCGCGAGACCGGGATGTCGTTGCCGAGTCTAATGGCTAAGAGATGCTCCACGAACCGGTCAGCCAAGCAACATCCCGTTAT
>NC_068982.1:109262712-109268487 GCF_001194135.2 Octopus bimaculoides
TGTGTGTGTGTGTGTGTGTGTGTGTGTGTGTGTGTGTGTGTGTGTGTGTGTGTGTGTGTATGAGTGTGTGCGTGTGTGCGCGTGTGTGTGTGTGTGAGAGAGAGAGACTGAGAGAGATGTACAGAAAGTGATATATACATATGTATATACAGAAAATAAAATGAATAATTTATACCTGGTAGCTTACTGGTAAAGCATAATCACTCCCACAGTGTTCGTTATGTATCTGGTTAATGAGAGACGAAAGATGGAAGATATGAGAGTTTTTATTAACCACTACAATTGTTTCGACATATCTAGCATCGATCCCTCACGGGTGGGATACTTAACAACTGGTTCGGGAGCATTTGACGGTGCAGATATATCTCTTGGGGTGATAAACAGATAAAATTCATTAAAATAACAGTTCTGCTATGGGTCTTCTCAGTTCTCGCGAAGAAAAGCGGCAAATTAAAGGATATAATTTCATTTATAACTGAGAAGATACATTGTAGAACTGTTATTTTAACGAGTTGTATCTGTTTATCACCCGAAGAGACACATCTGCACCGTCGGATGCTTCTGAACCAATTGTTAAGTATCTCACCCGTGAGGGATCGATACTAGATGTGTGGAAACAATTGTAGTGATTAATGAAAACTCTTGTACCTTCCACCTTCCGTCTCTCATTAACCAAATAATATCTATTTTCATTGTACATTCTGTGGTGTTCTCACTACATGAATAAATGGAGCTTGTACGAGACGTACGTACTGCTATAACCTATTGAATCTTTGTTGCTTATATTCAAATTTTATTCACCAAATCTCTTGATTTTGTTTTTGGTTTTTTACCCTACCAAATTCTGGTGCCTCAAACATTTTAAGTACCACATTTAATCTTTTGATTAAATCTATATTATCTATCTATCTATCTATCTATATATATATAGAAAGAGAGAGAGAGAGAGAGAGAGAGAGAGAGAGAGAGAGAGAGAGAGAGAGAGAGAGAGAACGAGATAAATAGATAGATAGATAGAGAGTGAGAGAGACAGATTGAAAGAGAGGATGCATGAGTAGATAAATACGAGTGTCTTCAGACAGTTTATTTTTTTTAATTTAGTAGTAGTTTGGTCGTTGGGTGTTGCAGAATGTTCATGGTGACCAGTCTGATTGTCGAATAAGAAATGATATTGAACTTGGCCTAACTTAACGCTTGACTAAGTCTGTCTGTCCAGTTATATCCGGCCATCAATCTGTATTTTGCTCCTCTGTCATAAGTTGTGATTGGTTTAATCAAAGCTTGACTGATTTTTGATCCACCTCAGATTCGCTAAAATTTTGCTGACGTTAGTCTAACGTTTTGATATGTTGTTGTTAAGCGCCATTAGCTAGCTTTTTAATGACGTCGTTACTCTATTTGCATGATCCTGTGTGTTGTTTATAAAACTTTTTCAAATTGGTAAAACAGAGTTAAGGTTCAAATTGAGGCGAAAACCTCTTACACACACACGCACGCACACACACACACACACACACACACACACACACACACACACACACACACACACACACACACACACACACACACACACACACACACACATCAGCGCGCGCACCCCTTATATTTATTCTATTATGCAAAATCTCTTAGAAAAATGCTCAACAAATTAAAAGTATATGATGATGATGATGATGATGATGGTGATGGTGATGAAGATAATAATAACACTACAGCTACTACTACTACTACTACTACTACTACTACTACTACTTATAATAATAATCTTTTTTAATATAGTCACAAGGCCTGAAGTTTTGTGGGGAGGGGACTTGTCGATTACATCGACCCCCAGTTCTTAATTAGTGCTAAGAACGTGTGTGCACTGATTAAGAAGAACATCCTTAGTTGGAAAACACGTCTTTTCTGTAACAACCAGCACTGACCTGAAGTAACAATCAAAAGAGGTATCTTCCAGGGAGATTCTTGTTCGCCTTTGCTATTTGTTATAGTCTTGATTCCACTTTCTGCTGTTCTGCGCAAAGTCAACACACACTATGAGCTGAGAAAAAATGGATCTCATCTTAACCAACTTGCCTTCATGGATGATTTAAAACTGTTTTCAAAAACAGAGCCCGAAATGGGGGAGGCTATTTGAGACTGTACAGATGTGCAGCAATGATATAGGGATAGAATTCGGTATCTCAAAGTGTGCGGTGCTCACTTTGAAACGGGGGAAAATAGCAGATTGTAGGCGTATAGAATTGCCAAACGGAGAGTGAATGGAGGGCCCGGATGATGATGGGTACAAGTATCTTCGGATCCTGGAACTGGACAATATCTTACAGAGAGAAATGAAAGACAAGATCACAGCTGCATATTTGAAGTGGCTAAAACTTCTCTTGAAGTCAAAACTCAATGCAAGGAACGTTGTGACTAGCATCAACATATGGGCAGTTGCTGTAGTCCGCTATACTGCACCCAAATGCGGAGATTAACCAAATCGATCGCACTACCCGAAAAACAATGACATTGCATGGTGCCCTCCACACAATATCTTTAATCTACAACAAGGGCTGTGAGCTGGCAGAATCGTTAGCACGCCGTTACGTTCTGAGTTCAAATTCCATCGAGGTCGACTTTGCCTTCCTTTCGGGGTCGATTAAGTAAATACCAGTTACACACTGGGGTCAATGTAATCGACTTAATCCCTATATCTGTCCTTGTTTGTCCCCTCTACGTTTAGCCCCTGTGGGCAATAAAGAAATATCTTCAATCCACAACATCATGATATTGGATAGTGTGCGACGTCTTCTATAATAATAATAATAATAATAATAATAATAATAATAATAATAATAATAATAATAATAACTGAAGGCATTAATTTCCGTGTGGAATTGATAGTAACGGTGGAGGGCATCGTGCTTTCTCCATCAGTAAGATGGAAATAATAATAATAATAATAATAATAATAATAATAATAATAATAATAATAATAATAATAATTTCGGAAAGATGCATCGTGCCCATCAGCCATCTGCGGACACTGATCGCCTATACATGAAGGGAGCAAATGGAGTAAAAGAACTGATAAATGTGGAAGACTGCATACGTATCGAACTCGAGACCTTAATGAGATACGTAGCCCAAAGTAAGGAAATCTTACTAGTGACAGTTAGGAACAAGGGAATATTGAAAGTAGAGACAAAAATAAAAAAAACAAAGGAAGAAGTGCAAAAAGGACATGAAGAAGAATTACGCAAGAAGGGACTACACAATCAGTTCCATGCAGCCACAACAGAAGTTGCTGGAAAAAATAGGTGGGATTGGCTGAAGAAAGGAACACTAAAAAAAGAGACCGAGAGCACTATTCTGGCAGCGCAAGACCAAGCTTAGGCCACGAACTGGAAGGTGAACCTTAGGAATGAGCAAGTGTCTCCGCTGTGCCGCATCTGCAATAGAGTAGATGAAACCATTGCCCATATCATGAACGAATGCTCTAGACTTCTCAAAACCACTACAAGTTGTGGCGACACGATGAGATAGCGAAAGTGCTACATTGGAAACTGTGCGAAAAGTGGGGGGGCCAGAGAAAGGTAAGACGTGGTATGAGCACAAACCGCAGAGAGTGACGGAGTTGCAGACTAGCAAAATCCTCTGGGATTTCCCAATCCAAACAGATCAGGTGATAGAGCATAACAGGCCGGACCTAGTGGTGATGGACAAGATGCACCACATATGTTATATAGTCGATGTTGCATGCCCCTTTGACCCACTAATAATCAAGAAGGAAGGCGAAAAGATAGATAAATACAACCCTCTTAATTACGAATTAGCCCGGCTATGGAGAAGGTGAAAAGAGTGCCAATTTTGTTGGGTCCTTGGGAACAGTAACAGAGAGCATCAAGAGGAATATAAAAGAAATTGGAATAGATTGCCCAGTAGAACTGTTACAAAAGGTTTGCCTCCTTGGTACGGCCAGAATAATCAGGAAAGTATTAGATAGATGAAAAGAATGAACAGCATAGTACCGTAGGCTGCAGGTAGCAAGCCCGCTACGCGTGTAAGACTCCAGTAGCTCCAACAAAACCTGTGATAAAGAGAAATAATAATGATGATGAAAATGGTTTTAAATTTTGGCACAAGGCGAACAATTTCAGGGGAGGGAGTAAGTCCATGAAATCAACCCCCACTGCTCAACTAGTTCTTATTTTATCAACCCCGAAAGGATGAAAGGTAAATTCGACTTCAGCAGAATTTGAACTGAGTATGTAAAAACGGACGAAATGCCGCTAAGCATTTTGCCCGACGTACTAATGATTCTGCCAGCTCGCTTTAATAATAATAATAATAATAATAATAATAATAATAATAATAATAATAATACTAATACTAATAACAATTATTAATAACAATAATAATAATTGTTTCGTAAACAAAACTAGTCAGAGGAACGGACATGCTTTGATTGTATTAGATTTCTTAAGAGAAGTATATTCATTTGCAGTGTCACATATGTAATATCCTGTGTTGAAAAACATCAATCAACAGAGTTATCAACGCAATTTAAATACAAGGAAATACCTTCAGAGGTATCCATGTATAAAAATAGCAAGCATGAGCGATATCTCCTACAATTACAGCTAGACCATATTTTTTGAATATTAAGAAAATAGATTTCAGAGAGTGGTATTACATACATACATACATACATACATACATACATACATACATACATACAAACATACATATATACACATTTCCATATATATAGATATACATGTGTGTGCATGTGAGAGTGACGATGTGGGAGAAGTTTTCATCTCTGCATGAGTTGGTAAATAATTTCCTTTCATAGAATTCATTGATTTGGTGTGGATATATTAGCAGTTATTTAACCAGAATTGAATAATAGACGAGTATCTACAAACCAAGTGAAACAACAGGAGAAACAGTAATATGATTACTCACATTTACATACATATATTTATTGTCTCACTTATTATCGGTTCATGATTTTTGATATCCTGCATTATCTGTAATCTCACGAAGTCTTATGCTGTCCCTCGCAGCACTTAGATGGAAGGGTTGTCATCCATTACGTAAACTAGATTGAATATTTATGAATATTTTAGCCCGAAACCTATGGTAATGAACTACTTATTTCTATTGTATACACATACATACATACATACATACATACATACATACATATATATATATATATATGCACACACACTGAATCGCAAAAGAAACGTGAGACGTGTGTGACTGAAATATGTTTTAATTTCATTGTCAGAAATACATTTTGATAAATCTGATAAAGTCAATTTCTTGGATGCACTTTGACCACAGTCTATGGGTCGTTGTCATGTTCTGGTTGTGAGCGGATTCAGCACATCGAGATTGTAGAGCGTGACATGTTTAATACCGTGTATGCCCTCCCTAGGTGTTCAAAATGGTTATACACCGTCGGTACATGGAGTGCATGAGGCTGTTCACAAAAGCCATTGAAACTTGTGCCTACATCTTGAGGAAAGCTGTCTCCAGTTCCACACGAGTTGTCGGCCTTGGGACCATCTGTTTCATCCGTCTCTGGATTTCATCCCACAAGTTTTCAATTGGCTTCAAATCAGGACTGGGAGCCGACCACGGCATGGTTCTGATGTTGTGCTGACGCAGGAAGTTCATGGTGACCCTGGTCGTTTGGAAGAGAGCATTATCTTGCTGGAATACGTGGCTATGGTGACGCGCGAAAAAGGGCACGATATGAGGTCTTAGGATCTGGTCAAC
>NC_068982.1:109270726-109273370 GCF_001194135.2 Octopus bimaculoides
ATATATATATATATATATATATACATATATATACATACAAACACACATATATATGTATATGTATGTGCATACACATACATATATATTTGTGTGTGTATATATACATACATATATATATGGAGAGAGAGATAGTGAGATAGAGAGGGGAGGGAGATCGAGTAAGAGAAAGAGAGAGTGTGTGTGTGCCAATGCGTATATTTTTTCTACTGATTGAGAAAGAAACAGTTTCTGTGTATAAGAGAATACGTATTGGTATGTCCGTACAAAAATAAATTTAGTGGACACCTGGGAAATAAAAAAAAAGATATATAAACTTATATATTTTCAACTCTATTAAAATATTAAAACGCTTTCATCTATATATTTTAATGTCACTCTCTTCCGGTTAAATAGAAGACCAATTTTTGTTAGAAAAATGTCTATTTTTCTAAATGACTTAATGTAACCCAAGGGAATGAAAGTTTTGCCGGAAGTTGAACTCGAAGCAACGAAGCTAATAGTGTAATGGCCTTTAATCCAATATTTTACTTTTTCTGCCAAATAAAGAGAGCTGCATTGTTCTAATATTCATCGAACGAAGGCTTAAAAAAATGGATGATGTCAGCAGTTAAAAAATATTAATATTCCTGTTCTTAGTCATCACAGGAAGAACTAATCATATTTGTTGACCAAACCGAAACTGGGCTCACTAACTTCCGGATGTAAAAGATGTTGAAAGAAACAAAAAGATCGATAATCTCCGCATACTAACCAAATAACAACGGTAAAATGGAATGCAAAAAGTGCTATCAAAGAATGCCATCGCTAATATTCATTCAACATTCATACAGTCATAATTTATCTCAATCCAATCCCGATAGAAGCAACAAACAATGATTTAGGTGTATCTACAAGAGGTAGCTATTAATCAGAGCATTCCAAGCTGCATCTGGCTACTCAGGCATAAACACGCATGCAAACAAACACACGGTAGTCATAAACATGCATGTAGGCACAAAGGCGTACAGTCAAAAATATATAGACAGACACGAATACACTCAGACACATGAACATACACACGTAACGTTAAGTATCACGCCCAAAAGATAATATTGCATAAAGGTTTCAATATGTGTAGGCACATGTCTGTTGGGTTTATGTGCGTGAGGGTAATTCAAAACTGTGGATTAAACACTTTATATTCCAAAAAAGTCTACTTTCGATTCAGACACTGGAATTATAATTTTAAAAAGCGAGACAAAAATAAATGTAAAAGTTGGGGCATTTTAAATGGCTGTCTTCCGTAATGTATGCAAGCATGCATATACGTATGTATGTATGTATGTATGTATGTATGTATGTATGTATGTATGTATGTATGTATGTATGTACGTATGTATATATATGTATGTATGTATGTATGTATGTATGTATGTATGCATGCATGCATGTATGTATGTGTGCGTGCATGTGTGAGTATGTGTACGTGTGCGTGTGTGTGTGTGTATTTCTAGTGTCACCAGGCTGTTATTCTAGGACAGAAGCCATGGTACAGGGCAAATATTTGGTATGATGTATTATGGCATAGTTACACCGCAAATATATGGTACTGTCAGATCTGAAGATCTCTCCAGCCATTTGGGCAATCTTCTGCATTCCCATATAAGCTCAGTTGCCTTTAGTTTATATTGCCATTGAGTATATGTTACGAGAACGAAGGAGTGCTCATTTCGAAAAAAACTAAAAGCAAAAAAAAGAACAAAATGCAAAAACTTCCGCTCGCATCTACGTATTATCTTCTCAAATTCAGTATCTCATTTGTTCACTTACGATAGACCGACCTCTTGCTGTAGTTACATGTGTCAGAATACGGAAAAATCCAATCTACTAACTTGCCGGCAACACTGCGTGTCACACGATTGATAGAACTCCAACTAAGGGTCAAATATTATTCTTAGTTTGGCGGTTGATGTATCTCGTATGTCTGCGACCACGAAATATCGAAATCGCTTAATTAGGCTCGTTGATGGCATATTTATTGTGACAGATATGGACGAATAGGCTGAGTGATTTGAAAATGATCTTGAAAATAATTATATTCTCACCTTTACGATGTAACATAGCTCTACCATAAATTGAAACTATAACATTACGCCACTCTTAAATACAAATATAGAAATAACAAATACCACATGTAGCAACTCACCATATAGAAAACTAGACACATGCTTACATATGCACGGCGATAGTGAGTGTTCCCATAAATACAAATTATCTGGAGTCAGATCCATTCTCATATGAGCTTTCAAATTTTCATCTATTGAAGCAGCTATAAATAAGGTCATAAGCTAGAAAATTCACATCTTTGAAATTAAAATTCTGATTTCGCTTGACTGTAAAATGCCACAAATGTCTACAATGAACGAAAAGAAGAGAGAGAGAGAGAGAGAGAGAGAGAGAGAGAGAGAGAGTTGGGGGAGGAGAGAAAGGGGGAGGTGACAGAAAGTATACACCGTCAATAGGAATTCCAGCTAAAAGCCAAAATAACTGACCTACAACGAGCACCTTGCGATAACAACTTAAACGAGTGACCTATGCAGAGGAGAGGAAATAGAAAGAGAAAGTAAGTTAAAATCCCTGAGGCTTATATATATGAAATCTTGTA
>NC_068982.1:109274238-109274777 GCF_001194135.2 Octopus bimaculoides
CCCTATTTTTGTGGTATAGAGTTTTTTGCTGCTCTTTCTAGCGGGTTAGATGTCCTATTATAGGCATCTCTGTATTTTAAATGAATAATATATATATAGTCTATTGACTAATTTTTATTCTCGCTGGACCACTGGTGGTAACTTAAATTTCAAAAATTTTTTTTGCTGCCCTATGATTTATTAATAATGATAAATTATATATATATATATATATATATATATATATAGCGGCGTACGTACACTTTGGTCTCTTATATGTAAGTATATATTCATCTAAATCTTGTACGATGTCAGATTTTCCCGTGATGTGATCAGCCTGGTACGCTTTTGATCAGGTGTCAGATGTGGCACCTACCGAGCAGAAACCTTCGTTATGCCAAGTTCATTGTGCAGAATATTCTCAAGATTCTGACGGGATATGTTAATAGCATTGGGTATTTGATTTATAGTCTATTGCTTGTCATCTATCAGCATTTTGTGAACACGATGAACGTTTTCCTTGCCTTATGTGTGTGTGTGTGTGTGTGTGTGTGTGTGTG
>NC_068982.1:109274838-109278880 GCF_001194135.2 Octopus bimaculoides
AGAGAGAGAGAGAGAGAGAGAGAGAGAGAGAGAGAGAGAGAGAGAGAGAGAGAGAGAGAGAGAGAGATGAAGAAGAGAAAGAGGTGTCGAGATTGTGAACAGGCGAGTGAAATTGAGGCTCAGTAGGCGCACCTACAACAGAGCTGTTCCGTGAATGTGCAAAGCGACTTCTTGAAAAATACGAATAAGTTCTATGGTATCCGCAGGAAAGGAACATATGGCTTGCACAGCACCGCGCTGACTTACTTAGCCAAATATAATCATAACCAACGCAAATACTAAGAACATAAGGTATAACAAATAGATAAGTATTGTAGATCAACGACTATAGTGGCTTTACATACCAGACTTTTATTTGAGTGACTTTCTCTCCTAAGCTAGTTGCCTTCATCAAGGCGAGAGTGCACGTCTACCCATCTGGAATATATATATGTCCCTGTGCGCTATTATTAGATAGCTGTTCACCTTACGTTGGGTTCATCTTCCTTTTTGACAGCTATTACACATGTAGCACTTCAGCGTAAACAAAACTAAACAAATGCTTACACATGGTCGAGTATATTGAGTGTTCCCGAAAATGCAATGGAGTCAAATCCATTTTCATTCAAAGTTTTAATTTTTCGTCCATTAAAACAACATTAAATAAAAAGAAATTTACGTGGTTAAAAGAGTTTCTCAGCCTTGTTCATTGAGTTATCTTGTAGAGGGTGCCAAATTAATTACTGACGACCCGACTATGTAACAAGCTGTACTGAATGACATGTTAGCAGTCGTACTCAGGAGTGACTCGGCACATACGCGGAGCGCAAACACATACACAGTCACATATTTCTGTGTGCACAGATACCCACCTACCCACACATCCAACCACCAAACGCACGTGCACGCACCGACGCGCACGCGCGCACACACACACATACACACACACACGCACACACACAAGCACACCATACACGCGCGCTCTTATTTGGAGACTTGGTCATGCACGTAAACTACCGCGTATATACACTTATATACTTACATTCACATAATAATTATGGAGATATGCATTGTCTGAATGTACAAGACACCTTTGTTTGTAGATGGATACTTAGCTGTGTTTTAATTCCTATGACTATACGTGCTGTAAATGATTATATTCAATATGAATACTAAAATAACAGGAACAAAAATATCGGAAGGAAAACAGACATTAGAAATGATTGCGACGTATTTGTTTAAAATATTAGTCATAGATCATGACGTATGAAATATTAAGCGTGAGAAAATAACAGGCTTTCGTACTTAGTCGTACTTCATAGTTCTACTCACTAAATCCCTTCAGTTGTTGTCGATTTCTTAAAGATACTTGAGTAAGCGAATGCTAAGTTTTCACTACACAGTGTCTCAATAGCTTAATTATGCAGTAGCGATCACGTCATTCACACGCGTGTGTGAGTATGTATGTATGTATGTATGTATGTATGTATGTATGTATGTATGTATGTGTGTGTGTGTATGTATGTATGTACACACACACACACACACACACACACATATATATATATATATATATATATATATATATACATATATAAACATATACATACATATATATGCATGTGTGTTTATATATGAATGTATGTATGTATGTATGTATGTATGTATGTGAGTGTGTGTATGTGCTTATGTCTATGATATGTTTCTGCACTATGTATATATATATATATATATATATATATATATATATATATATATATATATATATACACATGCATATATAAACGTATACATTTATATGTATATATGTATATTTGTGTTTATGATGTGACTGTAGACTATACATGCACTCACACATTCACATATACACACACGTTATGTAAGTGTAATCGCGCATATACAACCACCACTCAGAATTGAAGATGAGTTGGTATCAACATCCACAATGATTTCAGTGATCAAGTAATTGTGAGCAGATTCAGCCATCCTCTTGTGTATCTCACTATGGGACCTGATGCGACACGCTAGTTTTTATTTTCATCGACCTCGCCCCCCTCAAATGAATACCTAAGTTGACTTCGATGAATTTTGAATTCAGAGCGTAGGGAACCGGAACAAATATTCTATCCGCTACTTTAGGGATTCTGTCAATCGATGGCCGCCTCATAATGACTAGTTTTCTCAGATTAAGATTTTGGAAGTGTAAGTTGTATTTATTTCGCTTTGAATGAGTATCTGCAGGGAAGGTTATTAATATTTTTGTAGACAGAGTGGAGTTTTATTTTTATTTGCTTTCATTTTAGCGATTTTGTATACGCTAACCTTGTGTGTGTGTGTACGCGATAGTGTATGTACTAGTAATGATGTGTATGTGGGTGTGTGTATATATATGTATGTATGTTTGTGTGTATCATCATCATCATCATCATCGTCATCATTTAACGTCCGTTTTCCATGTTGGCATGGGTTGGCAGTTCGGAGATCTGCACCAGGCACCATTTGTTTGTTTAGGCATGGTTTCTACAACCACTGGATGCCCTTCCTATCGCCAACCACTTTTCAGAATGTACTGGGTGCTTTTGGATGTGGAACCAGCACCGGTGCTTATTACGTGTAACCCGCAAGGGTGTTTTTTATATGGCACATGCATATATATAGGAATCGTTAAGAAAAATACGAAGGTTGGTATGTTTAATTTGTCATTCAGTGAGATGGTGTGTAAATGGGCGTAGCGTGGCAGTTGATCAGATACGAAACTTTGTGTAGGGTTAAGGAATTTCGTAGTTTGTTGACAGTTGAAGAATTGCAGGATGAAGACAATCCCGTTGATGGGATTTGATGTTTTTGAGTAAATCAGTTTATGTTAGAAGAAATTGACGAATTGATAGGGTTGTTAGATCACCCGCCACAATGCCTTTCCGGTTTTGTTTTGGTTCTCTGCATTCTTATTTCTAATTCCACAGAAGTCGATTTTGTTTTTCGTCATTTCGGGGATCGTAGATAATGTATCAGTACAGAACAGAGGATTGGCCGAATTATATATCAATGTCAAGTTGGCAGCACACAAAAGTTTAATAGGGTATCCACACAAATTTTTGTATCTCAAATACTCTCCGTTGATCCTTCGTTTAATGAATGTAGTCGGCCTACCACTTTAAAAACATTTATCCTGAGCACATTTATCCTGATCTTGTTCACATTTTCCACAATATCGCTACATTCTCTCCGCAAGTAAAGTTAGCGAATAAGGCTTATTAAAAGCTGGAACTATCAATCCTTAGAAAATTTCACTTTAATGTTCTGATATTATCGTGCTTTTATTCTCTACATTTGTAGAGGGCAACAGCTCTTGGCTAAATTGGAGCCGTTGTCCCTTGTATATCCTCACAGCGAACAAAATAGCATGATAGTTGAAGCATAAAATTCACAAATAAATTGTATGATAGTTCTTGATTACTGGGATCAAGTGAAAACACTTAAACAATCCTCTCCTACATACGTACATATTTGGTCAAGAATGATATGGTAGACAATCTCAAAATTAAAATAAATTAAACCCAATTAAAAATAGAACGTGTGCACGCAAGAGGAGAGAGTCTTATCTTTGGCACTTTAGTGGTAACTCCGGATATACTTGATCTCATAACATCTCTTTGACAAACGATAATCTTACAAGTACTAACTTCAAAATGACTGAATGATAGATAGGACTGTTAGCGAATTTAATTGTACTGCTTAGCATGTTTTGAATTATGCTTAATTATGTTTTTTTTATATTCACAAAAAATCACATGGCCCAGTGGTTAGAAAACTGGGCCTCGATAATTAGGTTGTAGGTTCGATTCCCGGTCTAGAACGCGCGTTATATATCCCTAGAGAATGCACTTTACCTCCTGTTTCTCCAAGTATACTCAGCTGGTAAAAAATGAGTATTAAAACTGGACGTTAACTCTGTTATTCATAGCCATAAATAAAAGAATATACATACATATATACATACTTACACACACACACACACACACACACACACACACACACACACACACACACACACACACACACA
>NC_068982.1:109278993-109282264 GCF_001194135.2 Octopus bimaculoides
TATATATATATATATATATATATATTGATATTTTACTTTATTGTAAAGTACCAATCCAAAAGGATGAGAGGCAACACTGACCTTGGCAGACTTGAGCACAGAACGTAAAAAGGAATTTCCCTAGGGTGGGGAAGAACTGGTCTAAGTAAAATAGAGATGAAATAAAGACGAAGATGTGAGTAGAAAAGAAGTTCGCGATCACACATACTGCGGAATTTCTTAGTGACTTAACAACCAACTATCCACTTTTGTACAGATATACGACCACCTCGTTCACTACCTTTTTAATCACTACCTTTTTAATAGCAGCATCCAGAAATACACAATTGATGAGAATACACAAATACTTATTGAGCAACTAGAAATGAGGCCGAAATGTCGCATCCAAAACTGATGATTGCACGCTGACTACGAATAGTTTGGAGTTTCACGATATGGAAACGGGACGGAGAGATAGAACCTCAGCTGTTTGGGGTCCTACATGAATTGCAATATCGCAGAGTACTTCCCACTCCCATTAAATGACCGACCATTTAGTGCGGCAAAATTTTTGCTCTACTGGTTGCCAAAACCACTGACTGATTTGTTGACGATCACGCAATCTTGCTTCCTTCGGTACTCATCTATCCTGAACACTGTAGAAAACCTGTGATGAATAATTACAAAGAACATGGCCATCGTGCAATCAGGTAGAGAAGAAATTTCTTATTGAGATCAGTGTTTTAGGTTGGTATCCTCTATGCCTCGATGTATTTAGGCAATCATTGAAACCAAAAGAACTCGAACCATGTACGAACTGTTATTTCATATTCGCCTTTCAATTTTTGACGTACTTGATCATATATTTTGGATCTTCTGAGATAAATTACAATATTTTGAGATTTGGGACTTGTTATGATCCCTGCATGGAAGCTGAGTATTGTAGAATCAAAAGTACTAGAAAATAACAACAAAATACTTGGTAAAAAAAAATTAGCTTTGATCTATTAAATTTGGGCACTCTGGCTTAAATGAAATCAAATATTCAATTTTTGCATAATATTCTAATTTTCTGAGATGCATCGATACAAGAGCTAGGAATGGTAGAATTATCAGAGCGTCGGTATTCAGTGAATTCAAATCCTGCCAAGATCTAATTTACCTTTCATCATTTCGGGGTCGACAATGTAAGTACCATTCAAGTATTCAAGTTGATAAAATCGACTTTCCTCCAAATTTCTGAACTTGTGCTTATTTAAGAAATTACACCCACCCCACACACATGCAGACACACATAGATTTATTTATTTATTTATGGACATTCACACATGCAGATATATGGAGGGTTGTACCTGACTCGCAATATTCTTCATATTGTTGTATTTTGAGAGGATAATTCTGCCAACAAAGCAAGTGTAGTGGCTGCAGTTCACTCATATCATTAACTAATTAACTAATCAATTAATTGATTTGTCAGTCTTTCACCACACAGCTGTAGCCTTTCGGATGAATTGTAAGGGACAACCCATTGACTGTATGGTGAAAGATTTGACAAATTAATCAAGTGATTAATAAATTAATTAATAATAAAAAGATTAACTACAGCCAGAGAATATATTCTATTGGCAGAATGACATAGTATACAAATATAAATACATACACACACACGCACATGTTTATTAACACTACTACTACAAATACCACAACCACTACCACAACCGCTATGATTACACATATTCCTGCACTCTTTTCGGATTGTATATGTTTCTGTCCGTCTGTTTGTCTGCCTTTCATCTTTATAAGGAAGCGCATCTTTTACTAAACAGTCCCCAAATGCCTTTGAACGAAACATTACGTATTTTGTTGGACTCACTCTTATTAATGCAACATATTTACACTCAAACTAAGCACTTCAGTGGACTAACCATGTTTCTATCTCAGATATTCACAGGACTAAGTGTGTGTGTGTTTATATATATATATATTTATTTATGTGTGGTGCATGTGTGTGTGTGTGTATTCATAGTTATATGTATCTATCTAACTCTCCTATGCTCTCTCTTTCTTCCTCTTTCTGTACACACACACACACACACACATACACACACACACACACACACACACACACACACACACACACACACACACACACACACACACACACACATGCACACACACTATTTCCTTGCGCGATGATACTGGGAAAATCGAAAAATATATATGTGAATTCCAGAGAAATTAACAACAGAAACTACTAAAAAATCTCCAGGATGAAAAAAAAGATATTAGAAACTTCTCATCGTCACGAAACCTCAAAGTTGCAAGCCACAGAACTTTGTTCAGACAACCAAAACAATTAAAATAAAATAAAAAATTTCAATGTCAACATGTGAATTGTAAAAGTAATGACTCGAACTAATACATCGGACTTAAAAATTACGACAGTCTCTCGTCGGTTGGAGTCATCAGAGTACTTGAAAGAGTACTTCGAACAAAATTATAATGAAAAAGATTGAGAGCACAACCACCCCATATAGAATTCCGCAAGATCCATTCATTCAACTTCTCTGCTTACTATTTATGGGAGGGTCGGTGGGGTAGAGCCCTCAGATATCTCCTCCATAGGGTCCTATAAGAAATAACCGTCATTAGATTTTCTGGATTCCCAAGCACGACCAGCTGAGACTATGGATATTATCCAACCATCTTGTTCATAGTTTATCCTCAGGTCTCCTGTCGGTTGACTAAGCTCGAAGAATCCGTCTTGTGATTCTTTTCTGTGATATTCTAACCACATGTCCAATGTACTGGAGCAGTGACCTCTCACTGCGGTGACATAGAGGCTCAACTCGGAGAGAGATTCCATGATCCCCGAACTACGCACCCTGTCGAGTAACGTTGCTGCAGAGATCCTCTCGAACGAACCCCATTCAGTCGCTTGTATTCACGATCGTACTCTTTCGGTCATTACTCAACATTCATGACTATAGGTGAAGATTTCACAAACGTAGTTGTTATAAACACATCAACTATACCTGCTTCACCGTAGATTGAAGACATTGATTTTCCGCCCTTACTGGACTCTTGTCAGAGGTGTCTACTTCTGAACAATCCCTTGAACAATCACGGGGAAAAGTAAATAGCCAATCCGTTATATATACACCAAATCTATCAGCTTCAGAAAACTGGGACTACTGATTTGCATACTTACAAGTAGTGTTTGACACTATTAAGTATCAGTATTCAGTATATATATATATATATATATATATATATATATATATATATATAT
>NC_068982.1:109284601-109285369 GCF_001194135.2 Octopus bimaculoides
ATGGAATATATCTTATTGAATATATGAAATATTGAGTGTTCAATATAAAGGATTAAATATATAAATATATAAAGGCGAATACGTATTTTCTATACCTTGTGGTATTTCATCATGGCCGGTATGACAGACTGTATATTATATATTACATATTCTATATCCCACATAAATTTTACAAGAATATAAATAAAAAACATAAAAAACAGACAGAGTTGGAACTCTTTTAAATAAAATAATATATATATATATATATATATATATATATATAATGGGCTATGCTGCCCAAAGAATGACTGTAAATGCGGGTAGTAGCTCGCGTATAAACTTGTGTTTATTCTTATTTTTCCTACATACATATATATGCATATATGCATACATACGCACACACACGCACACATGCTCATAAACGCGTGCACACACACCCCTGCGCGCACACACGCGTTCACACACGCGTTCACACACGCGTTCACACACGCGTTCACACACACACATACACTCATGCACACATACATGCATGTACACACATGCATACATGCGCGCGCACGCACACACACGCACGTACACAAACACACACACACACACACACACACACGCACACATGAAAAATACTGAGAAAAGGTAGCGTCAAATTTTGACATACGTGTATATTCCTTGCTTAATTAAAACAAGTCTAACTTTTTATACAAGGGGCAAATAATTCTATTCTATGAATTTGTATTAAAATAAATATAAAAATATGCTTTCACAAAAATAAATGATTTCGTATTATAG
>NC_068982.1:109285911-109288027 GCF_001194135.2 Octopus bimaculoides
ACACACACACACACACACACACACACACACACACACACACACACACACACACACAGCACACACATATTTGTATTTGTATTAAACAGATTGATTTAAATATGCATTTCTTGAAGTTTTGCAGTCGCGAGAAACGTGCTATATTGGTGAGATAATTACTTCAGAAGTGCCTGACGATTATGCGTGAAAGCTTAAGAACTAGCTCGCTGGTCAAAGAGCTAATACAAATAGTTAATCACCACAATTCATTTCGAGTGCACTTTTGTTTGTGCACCGTCTGTATTTGTGTGTGTTTATACAGACACACATATACGTATACAAATATGCACATTCATAAACACATAAGTTTGTTAAATAGAGGTTATTATTTTAAAGCAAGTTTAAAAATAAACAAAACATTAACTCAATAGTTAAGTATAGTTAAATTTACTGTATCTTCTTGATTGGGACTTTATGTTTAGCCTGTCTGTACACACACACACACGCACACATTTATATATATATATATATATATATATATATACACGTACATACACACATATACATACATACAAATATGGTTAGTAGAGTTAGAGGTTGGAATAACCGTCTAAGGGATAAAAGTATCTATTATACTACCGGTATAATTACCTATGTTAACCTTGGACATACATATGCGAGTATATTATGCTCATAGATTACAGGCAATGACAAAGATAAACATGAGTTTACCAGGAATCAAGTTTAAAGTAAACAGAAAATGGAGAAATATTGATCAACAACGATTGACTTACATCAATTATTACTTTTCAATTCAATACAAATAGACTGCATCCCATCTAACAGCTGTTTCTGCTTCCAATGTTATATGCTATTGCCATTGATATGCTGAAAAATAATTTTCATCATATTTGGTAATAAAACCGATCTGGAACATGGAGCTTCATCAAAGTGAAGAAAAATACATACATAAAATACATAAAAGAAAAGAAGAAGAGCCTAGAGACAAAAAAGAAAAGGCTGAATATGTTTAGATCATACCATTTTGCTTATGTGTCTTTTTGGGACGTTGAATAGAATATGTATATATGTTTTTATATATATATATGTATAAATACATAAATATACACACTCACGCACATATACATATATACAAGCATGCTTATACTCTCATACACTAATGATTACATCCTGAATTTCTGTACTCGTATTTTTATACATCGTATTTTTATTATTGTTGTAACAACCCTTATTAATCCATAATTTTGTGCTTCCCGCCTTCCTGAAAATGTTCGTCTCTCATTGAACCGATGCTTGTATTATGTTTCACATCTTACGTTATCTAAGTCTAAAACGCTTCATTCACTCAATCTTTGCTGCACAGCATTGCATTTTCTCAAACTTCTAGCCTGTACAGAACTCCTATATATTACATCTATTATATAAAAACTATACGTTAACTTCCTCATTTAGCCGGTTGCATTTCATACACGCACATGCACACACATGCACACATACTTACTTCTTATATTTACAACATCATATATGACTTTATGTATACATTTTTGTGTGTGTTTGTGTTGTGTGTGTGTGTGTGTGTGTGTGTGCGTGTGTGCGTGTATGTGAGTGCGTGCGTGAGCGTGTGTGTAGCTACATAGTAAAAGGCGATGTATGTATGCGTCTGTATTAAAGAGTGACAAGAGGGAGCTAAATGGGTATATATATATATATATATATATATATATTCTATTCGTTTACTTGTTTCACTCATTTGACTGCAGCTACGCGAGAGCACCGCCTTAAAGGTTTTATTTTGGTCGAACAAACTGACCCCATGACTCATTCTTTGTAAGCTTAGTACTTATTCTATCGGTCTGTTTTGCCGAACTGCTAGATAACGGGGACCTACAAACACCAGCATCGATTGTCAAGCGATGGTCTGTGTGTGTGGGGGTGGTGGTGGTGGTTGACAAACACAGGTACACACACTAATATATATATAAGTCAGACTATCAGTTTCCGTCTACCAAATCCACTCACAAGGCTTTGGCCAGCCCGAGGCTATAGTAGAAGATACTTGGCCAAGGTGCCAGGCAATGGGACTGAACCCAGAACCATGTGGTTGGGAAGAAAGTTTCTT
>NC_068982.1:109288115-109290463 GCF_001194135.2 Octopus bimaculoides
TATATATATATATATATATATATATATATGTCTTCGCGGGCGTCCAATTGTATGTACCTGCATGCATTTTTGCGACTGTTTGCAACAGCGAGTGTCTGTGTGTCTTTGAGGATGCGTATAGGAGGAAAGGGAAAGTATTTGATAGTTGAATCAGCATTATGAATAGAGATATTACAATGTGCGGAACTGAAGTCTTTAGACTGTGGAGATATACGGGATGGTACGTATATATTTGTATGCGTGTAAGCGCGTATGTATTTGTGTGAAAGCAGCACACATCGTAGAGATACGCGCATATACGTATGCGACTGTTTATGTGTACATATAAACGTGTGTCTGGTTAAATTAGAGAACAAAATTTCTTTTATTGCTTCGTCAAGCAGCTAGATAGATGAATAGACTAGCAGACAGTTAGATGGTCATAGTTAGACAAACAAATAAATAGACAGCCAAACTTTCTCATACTCCAACACACACACACACACACACACACACACACACACACACACACACACATTTTTACATGGAATACTCTTAACAATAACCATATGCGTGAATATTTGAGTTGTTGTGTTTTTGCCTATTTAAATATGATGTATCACCAGCAGGGTGTTACTTTAGCAAACATATTTAATTTGCACATAGGCACAAGTCCGTAGATTTTGCAGTGAGTAGGAAATGAAATTGTGTGATAATCATGGTTGAGCTGGCTTCAGCCAGGAATCAGAACTAGCTCATGACTTCGACTTATCTTTTGGTTCATAGTCCTCACCAACAGTTTAGAAAATATATTGATCTCTTTTGACTAGGCACGAAGCCAAATTTTTAAGTTTGGCAAATATAATCACTAAAATTAACCTCAATGTGATGCTTGTGTTTAATTTTATTAATCTTGAAGGAATGAATAAATTCCACGCCAGAGAAGTTTGCTTTTGAGGTTGACAGGCTCTTGTCAAATCCATAGCCCTACTTTGTAAACTGAAAGTTGAAGAGAGTGGGGAGATGGGATTTGAAAAAAAAAAAAAAAGCAAAAGATAGACAGAAGGGAGGATAAAGAGTGATGTTTTATATAAATATATATTACATCACTCTTTATCCTCCCTTCTCTCGTTCTGCGTGTACATATATATATATACACGCACACATACACATACATAATACCCAGAGAGAAATTGAGAGAGAGAGAGAGAGAGAGAGAGAGAGAGAGAGAGAGAGAGAGAGAGAGAGAGCTTGAAGGAAGAGTTAAAATGTACGTGGATTTTTGTGTGAGTGTGCGTATGTTTACGCGTACAAGCAGTGAAGGAAATGGCGGTGAGGGATACGGAGGGAGAAAGCGTTCCCCTTCTTTTCTGTTAGTAAGCGTGCTTATATATAGTCTTACAATCCATCCTCCATCCTATATTCAGCCTGATGGACCTTAGCATATCCCTACTTCCTAAAATCCATTTCCATTACTGTATATAAATAAGTGCCAGGGTGAAGTTTGGCGAACAAAGTGGTATTGAAGTACAGTGGAGGGTAAAACTAAAACAGTCGAGACAAATAAAAGAGGCACACAACCCCGCGCGCGTGTATGTGGCATGAATATGTTGAGATTGTAAAGGTATAGACTGCACTGCAATGCATATATAAACACACATACATGGACGTGTGTAAATGGAAAGCAGTTGGAGGAAGCGAAGATTATGGCTAAAAGAGTAAACTGGCGAGATTTATGGGAAGAGGATCAACAGAGTAGGGAAATAGTAGAGAAGAAGAGAGAACGGAGGGTGGATGGGGGAAGTGAAAGAAGAAAATGTAAAGGACAATTGGATGGGTGTAAAGTCGATTCCAAGTTTCTGAGTTCGAAGTAAGAAATCATAATGCATTGGAAACGAACAGGGTAGAGAAAAAAGTGGAGACAGTAGTAATGGAAGAGGAGGGAAATTGTAATGAAGAAAGACAGAGGGGGTGGGGTAGGGGGGGCTTGTACATAATCTGAGAAAGAAAAAGTGACAAGAGAGAGAGAGAGAGAGAGAGAGAGAGAGAGCTAAATGGGTAGAGAAAGAGAGGAAGAAAGAGAAGGACAGCTTGATAGATTGGAACGAGAGAGCAAAAGACAGAAAAAGGGAAAGATGGAAATGAATTGAAGACTATAAAGAATGGAAATTAATAGGCAGAAGAGAAACAACAAACGCACACACACACACACACACGCATACAGGCGCGCACAGACACGTACACTGTGTATATTTGCATATATGTATGTATATGTACGTGTGTGTGTGTGTGTGGGGGGGTGTATGCTTGTGTGTGTGTGTGTGTGTATATGCTTGTGTGTGTATGTGTGTGTGTGTGTGTGTGTGTGT
>NC_068982.1:109292574-109295493 GCF_001194135.2 Octopus bimaculoides
AAAAAAAAAAAAAAAAAAGAAAAAAATTAACTTTTAGAAAGTTATTTTCTGAAATGTTTTTATTTCGTTTTTCGTTTGCATGATTATTTTCTTTGCAGATTAAAAAAAGAAAATTTTCACACACACACACACACGTGTGTGTGTATGTGAACCTGTGTGCACGTACGCGCGCGCGAGTGTGTGTACCGTTTTTATCCGAATTTGTCGTACTTCTCCATTGGTTTGTCCGTGCGAGTAGTTAACACACACACACACACACACACAAACACACAAACACTCACACGCATACATTCTTTTTGTTTGTTATTCTTTTTTTTCTTGACTGCATGTAAATGTATAACTTTTTAGTAGTTTTGTGGAAGGTACACGTGTATATGTATGTAAGATCGTAGCCCACCACCTCCACTCTGTAAGCGAAATTTCAGAGATAAGCTTGAAGGAAAATTAATGTTGCTTGGATTTTTAGGCGTTACAAGTTTGTAAATTTCGGCAATACATGTCAGAATTTGATGTATGTTTTTATGTAAAGTTTCAAAACTGAAGCCAAGTAAGAGTGGTGACAAGCAGAGAATCGGGTTTAACAAGTGAAATCGTGCGCAGGTGGAAGGCGGCCGAAGTTTTCTGTTAGCTTTATAGTAAAGGCAGCAGGAGTTCATACATAGCATGATAATAAACTGGCGATGGAATTTCAGTAAGAGAAATTATATCGATGAGAGAAAAGACTTATTTTGAATTCAGTGTAGGTTATAAGCGCAGGTAGAGCACCGGCCGAAATATCTTACTTTCAGTTCTCAATTAAAATTTCATCGAGGGCTGGCTTTGTTATTCATCCGCGCTTGACAAAATAAATCTCAATCGTAAACTTAAGTTGTGCACTCTAGCCACAAAAGATTGTGGGTATCTGCCCATATTAAAAATTATAATTGTTAAGAGGCGGTGAAAAGCAAGAACGGTAACACGGCGCACTTAAACGGTTATTTACTTTCGTGTTCCCTTGTTCGGAGTTCAAATTCAAACGAGATCGTATTCTCCCTTCATATTTATGGTATCGATAAAAGAAATTACAAAATGTACAGGGAGTAACTGAATCCACTTGCGTTTTTATGTTTGGAGTTCAAATCATCGTCTTTCTAGGAATGATATAACTACCATCAGCCATGTACAAGGATCGATTTCATCGACTAATTCCTTCCACTTTAATTTGTCTTTGTATGTATGTATGAATGGATGTGGGTATTTAGGTATTTCTGTATGCGTATACATGAGAGTGTGTTTATGGTTGCGTATAAACGCGTGCTGATGTAGGAATATGCGTTTATTGTATGCATATATGCATTATGTAACCATGCGTGAGTGTATTGTGTCTGTGATTGTAATATATGTATGCGTGAGTTTAATTGCTGACAATGACTTCTAAGTTTCATCAAAAGATATGTGTGTGTGTGTGTGTGTTTATATACATCCATATGTACACGTATATATTTTTATGTACACTTGCACACATGAAATGTATGTATATATATATATATATATATATATATATATATATATATATATATATACACGCACGCACACACACCTATCTATATCTATCTACACATATGTCTATATAAAGAAGGAGAGAGAGAGAGAGACCGGCGATGGTGTGGTAGTGTGGTTAAAAAGCTCGGTTCGCAAATATATAGTTTCGGGTTCAGTCCCACTGCCAACACCATGGGAAAATATCTTCTACTTTATATACATATAGGCGCAGATGTGGCTTCCTAACTACATGGTTCCAAGTTCAGTCCCAGAGTGTGACACTATAGTTTCGGACTATAACCTTTGTGAGTAGATTTGGTAGACTGAAACTGAATGACGCCCAGCGTATATATATGTGTGTGTGTGTAAGCACCGATTTACAACCATTGTTAGTATGTTTATGTCCCCATATCTAGCGATTCGGTAAAAGAAACCGATAGAATAAATACCAGGCTTATAAAAAAATATGTACTGGGATCGATTCATTCGACTAAAAATTTTTCAAGGCAGTGCCCCAGCATGGCCGTAGTCTAAATGACTGAAATTCAGTGAGTGAAGTTGCTTGACGGAAACTCTCTGGAAGCTCGCTGTGTACAAAGGGTGCTGAAAAGTTCCTGGCTTCGAGCAAAACAAAATACAAGAGGATCAGTTAATTATGATTTTATCCAATATATTCCTCTCTCAGATTCACACACTTATTGCAGTAGTCGTTCAGTTTTTCTAAGCCCTCGGAAGGTTGGCCCTCCAATCAGGCCTTTCGCAATATCCTTCAAGCCAGGAATTTTTTAGCACCCCTTCGTATGTTTGTATATAATATACATATAAACGCAGGCGTGACTGTGTGGTAAGAAGTTTGCTTCCCAACCGCACGGTTCCGGATTCAGTCCCATAGTTCGGCACTTCAGGCAAGTGTCTTCTGCTATAGCCCCGGGTCAATCAGAATCTTGTGCGTGGATTTGGAGGACGAAAACTGAAACAAGCTCATTGCATATATACATATATATATATGTGTGTGTGTGTGTGTGTGTGTACGTGCGTGTGTACGTGTGTGTGTGTGTGTGCGTGTGTGTGTATGTGTTTGCCCTACCACCACTTGACAACCGGTGCTGGTGTGTTTACGTTTCCTTAACTTAGCGGTTCGGCCAAAGTGTATGATACAATAAGTACCAGGCTTTAATAAATTAAGTATCAGGGTCGACTTGTTCGGCTAAAACCCTTACAAGGTGGGGGCTATAGCATGGTCAGAGTCGACAGACTGAAACACGTAAACGCTACGTGCAAACATATATATATATACATACTTGCACATGTGTTTGTGTGTTATACATATACCTGTATATGTATGTATGTTTATATATGTTTATATATATATATATATATATATATATATATATATAT
>NC_068982.1:109295503-109297138 GCF_001194135.2 Octopus bimaculoides
TACATGTAAGCATGTATATATATATATATGTGTGTGTGTGTGTATGTATGCACGTGTGTGTATGTGTGTGTGTCTGCGCACGTATTGTATGCGTATATAAACATTTATAAATTTTAGCATACACACACACATACATGTAAGCATGTATATATATATATATGTGTGTGTGTGTGTATATATGTTTATATGAGGATAATTTTATAACTTAGTTAAACCGAAAAGTAATTTTGTCAAACCGTATATGTATGTATGTATGTATATATAACTGCATACACGTGTGTGTGTGTGTGTGTGTGTGCGTAAATTTGTATGTAATTCTACAAACATGCGCTCGTGTGGGTGTTCAGGGAGTGTGTACGGTTGGTTCGTTATGAATGGAATCTATGAATGGAATTACGCACATACTAAATAAAAAAATAAAACTCAACGAATGGAATGTTATATTGTTCCCTTCTCTCTGTCTTCTTCATTACGTTTGTCCCTCTTCGTAACTGGTTGCGAGAAGTGGTGGAGTGGGAATTCTAGAAAAAGTTGTTTATTATAAGCGTTCTTAATACTTGTTTAGCATCAGTAATAGAAAGTCTGTCGGACGCCGAGGTACGCCAGAAAGTTGTTAGCGAATCCGGTATGGGATATAGTTTTGATTTCTAGTTGTACATGAAAAAAAAAAAAAAAAAAAAAAACTGAAATTTTGTTAGGAGTACTAAATGTTGTCAGTATCAGCCGTTTGTTACTACTACTACTACTACTACTACTACTTGCAACAGTAGTTGTAACAGTAATAGTAGTAATAATAATAGTAGTATTAGTATTAGTAGTAGTAATAGTAGTAGTAGTAGTAGCAGCAGTAGTAGTAATAGTAGTAGTAGTAGTAGTAGTAGTAGTAGTAGTAGTAGTAGTAGTAGTATATAAGTAGTTATGCGGCAGATGCAAGGCTGGTTGATACCAGTAATGTACTGTTGTACCTGATAGATTCGACTCTTACTTTCCAATAAATTGTGTGGCTTTGTGCCAAAGCTGGAAATCATTGTTATCTGTGGAGTAACAAATACTAGTACTTGTCATAATATTGGTATTGATACAATCCGACGCAAAAGACAAGGCACCAACGTCACAACTTATCCTCTGCATTGAAGTATACACACGCACATCCGCTCGCTAAGCTTAATCATCAGACCTGTTGACATAAATGATCCTCGAGAAAAAAAGCAAAACAAAAAAACTTTCTTGTTAATTCTCATGATGTAGTACGCTACCTCGTCGGTCTGAGTTAAATATCTTACCATAATCGACGGATAGCATTGATATTATAAATACATGTAGTATAATAATGAGTCGACAATAGAAAACTCACTTTCGGTCAAGTTAAAAGATACAAAAACCAAACAAAGAAAGTACCTTCACGTTATGTATGCCTATATATGTAGTAAGTAGAAATGTGGGTGGACAAGATGAGTGTAATCCCTTGTCAGTTGTTAGAAAAGTAGTCCTACGTGGCTAAGAGTTGTTTTGACTCTTATTTCTAGCAATGCCACTGCTTACTACCACTCTCCGTCACTTTAGTGACGACTATACTTGTTGCCTTTTGGTTCTAAATTGCGAATAACCACCTTAATATTTTATATATATATATAT
>NC_068982.1:109297210-109299012 GCF_001194135.2 Octopus bimaculoides
TGTGTGTGTGTGTGTGTGTGTGTGTGTGTGTGTGTGTGTTCGTATGGTCCTATATAACGGAGCGCATATAAGAACTCGTTTGTATTTGGTATGTTTCTGTGTCTGTGTGTCGGTGTACGTATGCGTATATTTAAAGGTGCGTGTGTGACAGTCCGTTTACAGGATATTTCCCATCCAGTTCGTGTACTTGCCGTTGCCAAGGTAACTGACAACATGCATGTTTATCGGTTCAAGTCTGCTTTCCTGTCAATGACAAGCAGTCATAACGTTGCCTTTTCCTCTCACTCATGGAACTTTAGGCCGTCGGTTGGCAGTTTGGTTATTTATGCTACCCCAATCCCCCCATATCAATGCTGATTCACTCTTCTGCTTCTCCTCTTACATGCCTAATCGCAGCTGCACTACATCTCGTCCACATTCAAACATGAGTTCGGTTCCCACTTTATGGAACTTTCCATTTGAATCTATGTACACACTCAACGGAAACAATGTATGTTTTGAAAAATTGGTGATATAACAGCTATATATAACAGCTATTTGCTACAGTCATCATGGACGAAATAGTTATATGTGGAAGAAGTAGGGGAGATAAAGGAGCTGTTGGGTAATATAATAAGGGATAAGAGTATTAAATAGCAATCACTCTCAGATGGTTTTCGAGGGCGAGACACACACCACACACACAGACTCGCGAGCGCGCGCGTAATGCTCTCTCACTCTTTCTCTCTCACTCTCTTCCCCTCTTTCTTTCTCTCTCCCTCCCTCTTCCTTTCTCTCTCTTCCTAACAGACGCACAAGTATTAGAATCAATATACAAAGGTAGAATAATGCGCTTTATCGAGCTTTACAAGGATACCGAAGTTCTAGCGAAATTAATAGTAGTAGAATGGAAGACACTCATCAAGTAATGGACATGAAATTGAAGGAAGAAGAAAAACTAATAATAATATTATTATTATTATTATTATTATTATTATTATTATTATTATTATTAAATAATCCTTTCTACTATAAGCACAAGGCCTGAAATTTCGGGGAGGAGGACAGTCGATTACATCGACCCCAGTGTTTCACTGGTACTTAAATTATCGGCCCCGAAAGGGGTACTTAATTTATCGACCTCAGCAGAATTTGAACTCGGAACATAAAGCCGGAAGAAGCGTAGCTATGCATTTTGTAAGATGCACAAACGATATTTATCACTCCCCACCTTTCTCCCTCTTTCTCCTTCACTCACTCTCTCTCTCTCTCTCTCTCTCTCTCTCTCTCTCTCTCTCTGTATATATTATATATATATATATATATATATATATATACATACTTTTATTCTTTTATTTATTTCAGTCGTTTGACTGCGGCCATGTTGAAGTACCGCCTTTAGTCGAGCAAATCGACCCTAGGATGTATTCTTTGTAAGCCTAGTATTTATTCTATCGGATTCTTTTGCCGAACTGGTACGTTACGGGGACGTAAACACACCAGCGTCGGTTGTCAAGCAGTGTTGGGGGGACAAACACAAGCACACAAGCATGTACACACATACATATATATATATATATATATATATATATGTATATACGACGGGCTTCTTTCTGTTTTCGTCTACCAAATCCATTCACAAGGCTTTGGTCGGTCCGAGGCTATAGTAGATGACATTTGCCCAGGGTGCCACGTAGTGGGACTGAACCCGGAACCATGTGGTTGGTAAGCAAGATACTTACCACACAACCACTCTTGTGCCTTAATAATATAGGTTTTGTAATTTGAAATAAGAAAATAAAACTAAAAACAAGAATATATAA
>NC_068982.1:109303230-109319036 GCF_001194135.2 Octopus bimaculoides
TCTGTTTATAATTTCCAAATAATTTTTTAATACTTTTATAGAAGAAAGTCAATTGACTGTCTTCACACTTTTTTACCTAGTCCTGAACTTTATATATGAAATACTAGTGATAGACTGCATGTCTATCAGCAATATTAGCAGACAGACAGCCGTGCAGTGGTACGACATATAGCACAAGTAGACGAAAGCCTTCTTTTTTAATGAAAAAAAGAGAAGTGATTAGCATCAGACCGATGAAGGATCAGAACTGAGATTCATCTGAAACATTAGATGAAAAAGAGAAAACTAGCCATTATCAGTAGGAACCAACTACAATTTTTGCAGTGGGGATCACTATAAAATGTTTCGATCAACTTTGGGTCTCCATAGTCACTTGTGAGGCAATGGTAAAAAACGAAACAAAATTTCTTGGATTGTGAGAGCCCACAACGTCGACGATGCACGCATTAAACCACAGCGTTTTCCGCAGAGAGAACCGAATAACAACATTGCTTTTACTTATTTGTATATCGTTACAATCACTGGCGACGGCTTTTAATCAACTAAAGTACCGAAACAGCGAATTCTTGAATAATTTGTAAATAAATGTGCATGCTTACGTTTAATTAACATAGATTTACACTTGTTGGGCAGATCAATCACGAATTTGAAACAAGTTCTTATTGCAGAACGATCCGAATACATCTTGATTAGGGACAAAGTTTGAAACCCAAAACTGAAAAAAGGAAATAGAAAACGCGCAATCCATGTCAAAGTTGCTTGTTCGTACACGAGGCCAAATGCTTACTATGTCCTTGCTCTCTCTGCCAATTTGTCTATCCGTTTGTCTGTCTCTCCTTCTCTTTCTGTCTCTTAGAACTTCTGAAAATTCAATATGATTTACTCTTTTTTAAATTTAATTTTGTTCTCTATTTAATTTGTTCATAACCCATGTTTTAACTCCAGAAAACATTTTCTTTTAATGTAAACATGAAAGCTCTGATCATACTCGTGATCATCAATCTTGGCAAGGAATTTCCGTCAACCCACTCCATCACAAATGACAATGTTACCTGGGAGTGGAAGAAAAATCGAGGAAAAAAACAAGAAAAATCAAAGAAAGGAACAAAATAAAAATAAAATATTACGCAAACTAGTACACTCTGAATATGAACGAGTTGTCGGTGACTAAACCAGTAACCTGGTTAGTGAGAAAAGGTATTTTACTTTTAGAAATGAAATTTGAAAAAGTTGATGAATAGCTAAAGAGGAAAGTGTCGGTCTTCAACCTTTTCAGTCTGGTCCACTAAACAGTCTCTTTTGATAAGTCTACTAGCTTTAAAGGAAGGTTTGTGGGGAGGCGACCTTCAAAATGAACTCAGCTGATAGCCGTCTTATACGCAACAGCAGGTGTTCAACATTATTCCACTAGTCAGCAATGCTCGGGCTAGGATCGAGTGCGTGCATAACAGTTTCGTTACTTTCCGCGCATCTCGTAAGAACTGCCACCAGGTATTAATGTTCGAAAAACTTTTCGTTGATCTAAAACGATTAGTTACCTATCTATTTCAAGTTTCTTACTCGCCTTCTCTATGACGTATCGCATGAGGTGGAGGTTGCAGTTTGCGCGTTACTAATCAGACCATCGGCGATAGTGCCACCATCTTGGTTAACACACTAGTCTATATTTTGAAATTTGAGTTTAACAGAGTTAAAATTATCAATATGATCTGCCTTGTGTGAGTCTTTTCTCAGCAACGCGACCTGTCCTCGATTTGTAGAACTGGGAATTCTCCCGCCCTGCCGCCCGTTGAGGTAGACACTGCCAAGAAGACTCCAGAAAGTTTCATATACAAAAGTAAAGCTCGTACGACAGACCATCCAAACCAGGCGATTTACCAGTAGTACAACCAGCCACCGCTTCCCTTATTTTCGAGGCTGTTACAGACTTTTCGAAACATTCCGCCTCTGTTACCGAGAGTCGCAGCAGATCATCGAACTATGCACTGGAATACATCCTACGTTTCGACCTGCTATTTGCCCCGAACAGTGGACTAAAGTGCTGTTGAAAAGCTGTACGCATTTTCCTGGACTCGAGTGATATGCACCCATTATGGGCCGTCAAATGCCTAATTGTGGCTTTATTGCCACGCCGTACCTGTGCCATTCAGGCCCATCGAACGGCTTTCGTCCTCTCGTGTTTTAGAGCATTTGCCTTAGCTGTGACAATGCAGTCTTCATGCTTCGTGTTAAAAATTGGTCGAGTGCCTATTTTGTCGCGGACACGTCGGTTGCGATGCCTTTTTAAAGCGTCTCTTTTAAGTTTCTAGCTGTGTCTCTCTCTATTGTGTTTTTCTGTATCGCTGCAACCTTACTAAACCTTATCAATTCTTCTGTTATCGCACTTTTTAGGACGAACCACTACTTGATGTTGACGATTGCTCCCATTGACGTCCTTTTAAATAATTCACTAATCCGGTCTCTGTCTACGAAGCATATCTAGTTCGATCATACAGGTCACTAGTTTGTGGTCTGTGTAGCCGAAGAGTTTTAAAATGTAGAGAACCTATGCTCTCCTTCTTTACTGGCCTACAGAATATTCTATCACGATAAGATCTGTGTTACCCGATGTTGTTTCTCCATATCCAAATTGATATATTCAAACATTCAATTGGTACCAGTTGGAAATATCTGAGTAGATCTTTGAGGCTATTGCTCTCCGGCTCCTATCACCTAGTCTCACATCCAAGACCACCATCTTATCTTCTGAACCCAAGGAGTTGGTCCGTATCGTGAGATCCAAACCCTTTACAAACAACAAAACAATCCCGGTCGATTTGAAGAAAAGTAAATCTCGTATCCAACGAAATTGGGCTTGAAGGCTTGTAGATCGGAAAGTCTGGTTTCGCTGATGGCCACATGTATATCTAGTGACCTGAGATCGTTGAAAAGGGGAATCTGCATCCAAGGTGACTTCAGGCCACGTATCCTACTCCTTTACGGTATTCATTCTTTAAAGATTTTTGTATGTGAGTTGTGATATTAGTATGATTTTTATATGTTGTGATAATGTAGTGTAGTTATTGTGTGTAGTACTTTTATGTTGGTATATCTGAAACATTAGCTCTTTATGGCTTGCGTTTACAGCCTTGTAATTTATGATGCATTTTTTCTTGTTCGTATTGGGGTGTATGATCCTACTGTTGTCGTGTAAGTGAATTAAGTCGTGCTTGTACTTGTAATGGTGGTGTCTGTGATAGTAGTGGTAGTGGTGATGAGTTGATGGTGTTGATAATCCTGTTGTAGCTGCTGGTGGGGTTGGTGTTGGTGCGTCGTTACTTAAAAGCATATCCCTACTTTGTTCGTTTTTGCTCGCTTTTTGTGTCCATGCTTTTTTGTTTCATTTTCTTTCTTTGGATTGGTAACTTTTTCTCATTTAGGTTTCTCACCGTCACCTTCGCCACACGACATGTACCTAGTGGGGGAGGGGGATATCTTGCACGGACATCGTCATTTTCTGTTGTTGTTTGTTGACTATCAGTTGCTGTTGCTGCTGGTGATGTAGTAACTCTTGAGGATAGTGTTTCTTTTGTTGTTGTTGTTTTCACTCTTATTGTTATTGTTGCTGCTTCAAATCGTGCAGTTGATGCAGAAATCACTATTGCTGCGGTTACATAATGCCATTTTCTGCCGTTGTTAGGGGTACAATGCCTCCTGGCGATTAGTATTTCCACAGTTGTAGAATCGTGACCTACCTTCCACTATCACCTGCATTTGCCACCCCGCTAAGATCAGTATTAAATCCAGGATTATGCTTGTTTCTCAAGTTTCACCTGAATGAAAATCACCAACTCCACCTCTACCCAGTCGTCTTTTCAGAATCTTTTTATTTTTAGCATCGTGCCAGTTTCTTCCAAAATTTCACTACCCACGAATAGTTTGCTACTGATAATATGTTTGAAATTTTCGCTCTAATCACTCTTCGTTCTAGATAACTCGGTAACAATGTGTAATTCTCACTTCTTTATGAGATGGTGGAGTGCTTCCGTCTTAGAGTTTCCGAGTGGAAAATAACTTGGGTGTATCCGAACTTATCGGTATGTCCCACAAAATTGGCTTGAAGGTATACGGTCTAGGTTGTGCCTTTTCGTCGATAGGTATCCATACAGAATTGTTTTTGTTTTTGTTAGTCTAAAAGGTGTTGCGCTATTTTGAAGCGTAACTTTTCTCTTTTCTAGTCTGTTGATGTGTTTCACGTTTCTTTTACATCTAGTGAGATGAAATCGGATAAGTTTGTGACCTTGGCCAAAGAGAAAAAAAAGCTCACTCTGTTTTTTTTTTACTGTTACTACTGTTGTTAGCATCATTGTTGTCTCTACCCTTATTGCTTCCGTCTGAGGTGATGGTGGTGCAGGTGGTTGTGGTAATACAAGTCTTGCTGCTACTGGTAATTTTGTAAATTTCTTTTGAGATGTTATGCTACAGCTATTGTTATTGCTGATACTATTGTTGTTAATGTTGTTGTTGCTACAGATACTGCTGCAACTATTTTTAATTACTACTACATCTGAAGTAGCGTGTGGTAGTAGATGACTACCACAGGGACGGTTTCACCTTTAAAACCATCTCCTATCTTCCTCTTTTGGACGACTGGACGACAAAGACAATGCCATTTTGATACTTCTGTATCTGTCTTTGCGCTTGAATCTTTTGCTATTTCTTTTTTTGTGCTTTTTTCTCTTTAAATTTCTCTTTCACCACACAATTATCAGTTTTGATGATTCCTGACTTCCCCACATGCTTCAGTAATAGTTCCACAGAATTTTTTACATACCACACTAAACAGTTTTTCTCTTATTCAACACAATTGATCAAACCTCCCTCACTCTTTCTTCTGATTGGTGTCTCTCTCTCTCTCTCTCTCTCTCTCTCTCTCTCTCTCTCTCTCTTGGAATGAAATGCTCCGTGCAATGTCAATAATTTCAGTGTCTTTGTATCTATACTCGTCAGTTCATTTTTTTGCCAGTTTATGATTCCAACTCCATACCTAAGTGATGCTATCGCCCATCTATTGCTTGGAATTTATCCCATCTAGTCAATTTTGAGCGCCACACCAACCATAGTCTTCGAGAATACTTTTCTTCAGTTGTTCTTTCATTCCCTTCTGCATGATTTTATGTTACTCTTTCATTTCTGCATGATTTTAGTTGTTCTTTCATTTCGTTCTGCATGATTTCATGGCATACTCTAGAATGCCATGGTACTTATAACCCTCTCGTTCAATTTGTTTCATTACTTCCCTATTTGGTAATTCTCTCCCTGCTAGGGACTACGCCTTTCCTCTTCTTAAATTCATTACAAGCATTGGAGATAAATTATGTGTAAGTGCAGAATTGATAAAACAACTGAGAGCGACAAATGCAGAATGCATGGTAAGAAGGTTGAAACAGTGTGGAACATTGTTAGTGAATGCCCGAAATTGGCACAGCGTGACTACAAAGGCGACATGACAGTGTTGCAAGAATGGTTCATTGGGAAATTAGTGGAAATTATGGTTTAGAAGGATCAAAGACGTGGTATGACCAAATTCCGGAAGCAGTTGCTGAGAATGAGGATCGCAAAATCCTATGCGTTGCAATGATTGAGTGTGACCATCATATTTACTATTGGAAACCCGACATTGTTGTAGTGAAAAGAAGAAGAAAAACAAAACATGCTTGATAATTGTGGGCAATGAAGAAAGTGGACATGATAGCAATAATGTTTGGTGTATTTGGAAGTTTTCAGTACCAACTACCTACATGTAATGGTAGAATAGCTACTAAAAATCATCCTTGTTTGGAACTGCAAGAGTCCTCCGCTAAGTTCTTGAAGTATGATCAGTAAACAAGTGTCATCTTAGTCTGGGGGCTGTGGACAGTTGACACTTTCCAACATAGACAGTAAAACAAAACTGAGAATTTTAATAATAATAATAATAATAATAATAATAATAATAATAACACCAACCGAAAATGTGATGTACCCACAAACATTTATGAAACTAGATGAAGAAGAAAGAGTAAACAACTGGAAAATGAAACCACTACATGGGCAATACCTCAGAGAAATCGAACGAAAAGACAAGATCAACACTTGGAGATGGCTAAGAAAACGTGATCTGAAAGGATGCACTGAGGCATTGATATGCAGCGCCCAGGAACAAACTCTGAGATCTAATTACATCAAGTTCCAAATAGATAGGATTACCGAATCGCCCCTATGTAGGATGTGTGGCAGCAGAAACGAAAAATCTCACATATTGTGAGTGAGTGTAGCAAGCTGGCCCAAAAGCACTACAAAAGGAGACACGTTTACGTGGCTAAGTTCGTCCACTGGAGGCTATGTGAAAAATACGGCTTGAACAGCGCACGGAAATGGTATGAACATGAACCAGAAGGAGTCACCGAAAACAAAGAACATAGGACACCGTGGGATTTTACAATCCAATGTGACTCCCTAATCGAGGCTCGGAGACCAGATATTGTTGTGGTAGATAAAAGAAAAAAAGGAAGCCAAGATCATAGATATTGTAATACCTGGAGGTGTCACTTATATGACAGAAACTTCTTCTTCCTTCGATTTCTAATTTCTCTTTTTACTTTTCCTTATACATCACACCAAATCATACACTAATAATAATAATCTTTTCTACATTAAACACAAAGCCTGAAATTTTGTAGGGAGGGAATAAATCGATTACATCGACCCCAGGACTCAACTGGCACTTAATTTACCAAACCCGAAAAAATGAAAGGCAAAGTCGACCCTGGTAGAATTTGAACTCAGAACGTAATGCTGCTAGACATTTTGTCCTGCGTGCTAACGACTTTGCCAGCTAGCTGCCTTACTACCACTAATAATAATATATTGAAAACTCGGTAAATTACAAACCTTCTTATCACTTAAAGCCCTAATAACTAATATGGTTTACAAATTTGGATGTCAGTGCCAAAGTTGTAAACTTCACGACTCTTTAATTAATTTATTTTAACACCGCTGATTTTCTGACATTTTCCGTGACTTTTTAACTTCTTTTTTCTCTCTTGCAGTCATCGCCCACTTTTACTTTCTTCAATAACTCTAGACAAGTTTTAAAACTAATTTATAGATTCTAAATTATTAGATCTGAACAGATAAGTCGATCGAAACATATTTATAAATCTGTAAACCATTGTTTATAAAATGTATGTATTTAACTATTACTTCTGAAGTATCGACTATTATTTTGTTTCTGAGTGCTCCTGTTTCAGTGAACAAGCACTTCTAACAAATAAGCTCCTTATTTCTGCGCCATTTACATTCACGGTATTAAAAATGCAGACACTGCAAATCACTATGTCAACCAAGACCATCGCCATCCCGACAAAAGAAATCTACATAAAATGCTTGGAGCAGAAAACTGACAACTTCAGTAAATGACTTAAATGGCGCGCTTATTATGCTTGGTAGACGTAGTTATAAAAATAGCTAAATTTATTGAATAGCAGTACTTAAATCCTACTTAATGTAGATGTATTCTTTTCTAGACCATTAGAACGAATACTATGGACAGTGTAGTAATAGTTATCTGGCGAATCATGTAAAACCTGTACATTACAGCTCTTTTTACGCAAATTAACTTTCAGAATTATGTGAAAAGAGGTCTTTGGGATATTGAGCCTGTATGCAACAGCACGAAGAGACATACATTTTCATTAGTGATTTACTCACAGTGTTCTCTTTATCCTCTAACATACTTGGATACCCGCTCTTTTCATCCTGTAAATTTGTTCTCTAGTTTGTTGAATTTCCTCTCAAACTTATTTCTGATTTCGTTGAACTTCTTTCTTTGGATTCGTCATATAACTATTGCTATACACTCATTTGTATTCATCCAAGGGTCTGCCCATAAATCATCTTAAACTAGCAAATCATTTGGATCGTATCTGGCATGCAAATCTCTTGTCTAAAACACTCGTGTACAGACTTCATCCGTCATTCGACTTTTGTGTCGGAAGTTTGCTGTGAGATCGCTCAGTTGCAGCGACAACTGATGAATCTCTCTTTATTCCAAATCCCTGTATATCTGGTATGCAGCAAGGTTCGATTAGACTTCCCGCACTATTCCTCTTGTACATTAGCAACCCATTTACTACCACCTAAAACGATAACTTCTTTGCAGATGACGTCACTTTTCATTCCTTAGCATTCTGCAGGTAGGCGTCAGAGTAATTTCGCATCATATATACCACAGTCTCTAACAATATTGATCTCGAAAATCCTCTGCAAGAGACTGACAATATTATTTACTTCAACAGTACGCAAACACTGTATTCCCATATCAGCGAAGCAATATAATAAATCACACCCTCTAGTTTTGGACAACGCCCAGTTAAAATCCTCAGAGTTGTTACAAATGCTAGACTTCAGATGCACTGGTAATTTCTCTTGACAATCTCACATTCATAACGGGAAAAAGACTAACCTTCAGAGGTGAATAGCCAGAAGGAAGGCAACCTGTTTGGAAAGAGCTAGCTATTTGCATGCTACTTTACCCAAGGCACTTGTGTTTCTTTCTGTGTATCCTCCCAGGCATCTAACCTAATCTTTCCACTCCAGAAAATGATCCATCGAAAATTATTTTTCTAGAAGAAATTGTAAGATCTTGCGAAGAATGTGATACATCACTTGTTTTTTTTTTATTTATTAAGCCGTAGAAGATGAATGACTATGTACGAACATAGAGCTACAGCTTATTAATCTATATTTTGCTAAGGATTGCAGACATTTGCTGGAACCTCCATAAATATATGTCTGATGCGTAACATGAAGATATTAGAAGTTGGAAAAATGAAGTGGCTATCAGTGGTTTTAAAACTAGAATATTGAAAAAAGAAACTGAATATCACGAGGTGCAATATATTTTAGTGAATTCGCTACTCTAAATTATAATTAAAATGAAATTAATGCTATTTTATCATTAACTCGAACCGTGACACAAGATATTTCCGCGTATTTTCGATTTCTACAAAGGAACTCACAACATCTTCTTATTGTATTGAAAAGATGATTTAATTGCGAAATGTTATCACTTGCGCTCTATCTTTAATTTCTGAATTAGATGTGAAATGTCTAAGTTAGTTTCGATGGTTTAGAGATCAGAAGCTGAAAATCTGTGACATATAATTCATATAATTCCAAGTCGACAAACAAAGCATATAAAATAGAATATGTAACCGGCTCATTAATTCACCCCAGATCAGGATATTTATTGGCTCACATAAACATTCAACTGTGTGCATATACGCACGTTAAGATCAATATACACTGGCGCAAGTACAAGCCCCACCACTGTTCCGTAACACAGAATGCCGTAGCGTGGAACCCATTTTCTGTTAACATAGAACTGAATGGGAAAACACTTTTCGCTTTACCGACTTTCATGACACAGCAAGATTTTCAAGAACACAACGTTTCTGAATTATTCTTTTCTACTTTAAGCACAAGGCCCAACATTTTTGGGGAGGGGGCCAGTCGATTAGATCGACCCCAGTATGCAACTGGCACTTAATTTATCGATCCCGAAAAGATGAAAGGCAAAGTCGACCTCGGCTGAATTTGAACCTAGAACATAAAGACAGACGAAATATCGCTAAGCATTTCACCCGGCGTGCTAACGTTTCTGCCAGCTCGCCGCCTTGCAACGTTTCTGAATTATGGAAGATACCTGTACATACACAAGTGTAAGCACATAAAACTAGAGACAAGCAGAAGAAGATTAAGATAAACCAAAATACAGATGCACAATCAAACTATTAACTATAATACTCGAAGATAAATGGAAGAAAACATTAAATGTATTGCAAGGCAATGCAATGCGGTCACTGCTCAAAAACTTTCATCATCAATGTGAATGCAAAGTGATTAATGATAATTAACATTGATCGACTTTTAAATGGAACTGAATCCTTTTTCAAATTCCTTGTTTGGAAATTGTAAGTATTACCGTACTCATGAAATAACTAGGAAAACAACGAGATGATAACTAAAAGTTGCAAAGAAATTCCTCAAATCTGGGTAAATATTCTGCACGGCATTCATTCTCATCCGAAGCAAGGTATACTATTCCCAAATCGTTATTGCAGTTGCTAGTCGGCCTACAAAATGTACAAATAACAAGCCAAAGGCAAAACCTTTACGGGTTTCGGTTGTTTGACCATCTGAAAATAATCTGAAAATAATGTCAAATTTTATTCAAATCACACTCTACAATCTTAAAAACAGGAGGACAAATTGGATGATATATTTCTAGATACAGCATGTGTAAATATATATATATACTAGTCAGAGTTATCGCATCTCTGATTAGAGGTCTGCCCGATGTTAGAGCTGAAGCGTGACTTTAAAATAAAACAGAAAATAATTTTGGCTTGAGTAGCATCCTATGATTTCAGTAGTCCAGTTTGGATAGGCGGAGATCAAAAATCTTCGACATAAGATGGAGCAGTGTTATTGATATTAACACCACAAAAATCGCAACAGAATTTGTTGACATAGTTTAAAACGTAATTGGTGAAGTTGTAGTTTCCCGAATATTAAAACCTGCTACCTCCACTTGAAAACGATTAGAAACCCAGACTGTCATTGATACTGAAACCATATGTCATGCTCTAATGTTAAAGGTTTTAAAGCTGATGCTACATGTTTTAAAGTAAAGCTACCTAATGTTGATAAAAACAAGAAAGTGGAACTTACGCCAACTATATCATCAATGTAATTTAGAGTCACTTTACGAGGACTCCAATTCCATCATAGTCATTTATGTACGTTCTAAACCAATAATACAATGAAATGCAGCATCATTTGTGAATTACTTTGCAAATATAGTAGGTCGTACCAGTTCAGAAAGTTGTAATTTCAGTAGCATACAAAATCATTAAAATCTTTCCAAAATTTAAACTCCCCCAAACCAACGGTTCGAACAATCACTTTGTTCCATTTTTGAGAAAACTCTCAGTGAAACATTATAACCTAGCATTAGCACCAGCCAAGTACAATCTTTCCAGTTTACAGATCTGGAAATAACATTAGCCTAATATTGATTATTATACACCAAAGTCTATAACATCAATTGTATCAAATATATTGCAGTGCATAATCACAGTTACCATGTTTTCTGCAAATGAAGTTTCTCAGATTAATCTCTTATTTCAACGGTCCCACATGTTAACGAAGCAACAATAAAGAAATAGATTTTTTTTGCTTTATATTTTTATAAATGAAAAAGCACCGGTCGACTTTTATGAAGATAATAGTGTACAGTCATAGCTCTAGTTCACAGTTCCAACGCAACCGTCCGAAGTTTGAAACTAGACAACTTAAGTGTTCTCCCATCTACCATAGAATAAAAAAAAAAACTATATTAATTCATTTGTGCTTTGGTTGAGGCCATTTGAAGAAGAAATTTGCTTGCCTTATGTAACTATAGATGCATTTTATCCCAGATTTTATAAATTAGGCGATCAAGGAAATGACCTGTGACAAACTGACGGACTTCAAAACTTCTTAGGCTATCTTGATTTAATTTCTATCGGTAAACTCTTTTTATTCTTTTACTTGTTTCAGTCATTTGACTGTGGCTATGCTGGAGCACCGCCTTTAGTCGAGCAAATCGACCCCAGGACTTATGCTTTGTAAGCCTAGTACTTATTCTATCGGTCGCTTTTGCCGAACCGCTAATTTACGGGGACGTAAACACACCAGCATTGGTTGTCAAGCGATGGTGGGGGGACAAACACAGACACCCAAACACAGCATCGGTTGTCAAGCGATGTTACGGGGACAAACACAGGCACACAACCCCCCACACACATACATATATATATGCATATATACGACCGGTTTCTTTCAGTTTCCGTCTACCAAATCTACTCACAAGGCTTTGGTCGGCCCGAGGCTATAGTAGAAGACACTTGCCCAAGGTGCCACGCAGTGGGACTGAACCCGGAACCATGTGGTTCGTAAGTAAGTTACTTACCACACAGCCACTCCTACGCCTATAAACTTTGTAATTTATGTAAAAGTTGTCTTTTTCAGTTTATTGAACTGTTAATTTTTAGTTCTATATTTAAGAGATGAGGAATTATGTACATTATTTACATTATTTACAATTGACGGATATTTGTTCTCATCTTGTTTGTTGTTAACCACTACGCCATATGCCCACGGGTATATGGCGTAGCGGTAAAGAGCGCAAGCTACTAACCCCAAGATTCCGAGTTCGATTCCAGGCAGTGATCTGAATAATAATAATAATAACAACATAGAAAAATACCTTAGGAATGAGAACCCAGGTTCGAAATTTCCCCAAGACACCTGATGAAGGCTGGAGGTTAATATCAGCTGAAACGTTGTTAACAACAAATAAGATAAGGACAAATATCCGTCAATTGTAAATAATGTTAATTTTTATCAATATTTTTTCGCCATTTTACGAAATTTCTCTTTGGTGGTCAATGTTATTTATTATCTGGCTTATGAATGTGCCAACAGAACAGAAGGGAGATAGCTACAGATAGAATATTTCTGCGCAAATTTTATTCTAGGATTAACAAATACTTTCATTTTTGTCACTTTGAGCTCCCTTTCTTTTCATTCTACAGTAGTTTTTCCTTTTTCTTTCCTTTCTGTTTTTCTGATTTATTTTGTTTTGTTTTATTCTCTTAGGCTTTACGTATCTTATTCCATTCATCTTTTTGTCTGTCAGTTTATTTTCAGTTTGTCTATCAGTCTTTCTGCATGTCTCTTTTATCTCGTCTCTTTCTCTTTCTCCCAATACTTCTAATAGCCATATATTTAGCCGACGCGCTACAAACATACCATTTCATAATATTACATTTTTGTCACTTGACTCGCGAAATTTCTCAGCAGATCAAATTGCAACTAGTTACATAATAAAGATATTTTCTCACTACCATCCAATGTATGTGTCATTATATTGGTCATACAATCTGAGTAAATATTATATCATAAGTAGCTAAGTAACACTTTCAAATATTAACTCCGCCCAACCATTCACTGCTTGCCCCCTTACATGGAACACTATACCATACTTAATTACTGTGCCTCGATATAGTAATTCAGCCTGCAAGAAATAACTACCAACTCTCTCTCAAATTACACTCTAGCGTTTTGGGAAAGGAATGGATAGATTGGATAATGTCTTACATACTCATAAACTGATGGGATGGTGACGGCTGGAATGTTTTAGATCATATGTATGCTCAATCAGGGCTGAACCGAGGTTAACGACTGATGTTTTTGAATACCACCCTCTTTTGAAGGTAGCAGGGGCTGCTGAATTTAACTCATTGAATGGCCGTGTTTTATGGAACTCAAACAAATACAATGAAATGCGGCATCATTTGGGAATTGCTTAGCAAATATAGTAGGTCGTACCAGTTCAGAATGTTATAATTTCAGTAACAAAAAAACAAAAAACAAAAACAAAAACAAAAATGAATTAGGAAACACTTCAAAAGTCTCACACGTATGTAACTATATCACCTAAGGTTAAAAAAAAAATTATTGCATTTTCTTCTCATATTACCAACACAGTCAAATCATCAGAATTCGGACATGTAGTAGTCAATTTCAAAACTTAACAAAAGCCTTGATAGAATAATTTCTTCTTATTCCGCTAATTTCAAACTCTCAACACGTATTGAGACCATTTCTCTCAACTGCTATATTCACAAACCTCGCATAAAAGAATGCATCACATATTCAAAACAACAAAATTACAAACTTACTACACATCACTCGAATTTCCAATTACATCACCAAAGGGTCTGATTCTTCTTATTCCCTATTCATAAAGGAAATGCTAAGCTAAATGAAAAGAAAAGAAAGAACGCAAAGGCTTAGTAATCTATCACCAAATTCGTCAAGCCTATGGAGAGACAATGAGAACACAACTAGAATTTGTAAAATTTCGAATGGAATGTTACGAGGATTTTTCATCTCAGTCTTTGTAACAACTTTCACAAGTCATCATAGAAAAATAATATCACATTTATCTCCTACTACAGACATAGATATTATAATAAATCCAGTCCTATCTCAGCCACTTTGAAAAGATTTTAGCACCTACCAAATTCATCACACATTTCCCTAGCAACACCAAATAACACTAAATATAAGCAATCGTCACACTCAACAACATAAACATACCACACAAACACAGATTACTTTTAAAACATTCATGCTGGTGAGGTGTTGTAGGCAATTCTTAATTTAGGAATTAGAACACAGACACAGTAAAAAAAAAAAGAAAAAAATACAGGAACTCGGTAAGCGCACTTATTCTGCTTAATTCTTTAGCATACAAAAAAACCAGCGTATAAAAACTATATTATTATGGATTATACTAGTCCTGCCTTGAGCCTTTCAATTTTCCTTAATATATATTACAATAAACAGTACCAAACGAACGGCGCTCTACACATTAAATACAATACATACATTACAATTTACATACGTGGATAATATATACTTATTTTTATATACGTTTCATTTTTGTCTGTACAAACATATCTGATAATATTTCAATATGATTGACTTTACTTTCCACCCTTGGAAATCGATAAAATAAATTCAGGTTGAATATTTTGACTAACGAATCGAAAATATCTAGTCTTCAAATTTGGAGCCTTGCACGTACGATCAAACAATTATTTAACATGCATAAACGTACAGATATGAAATATATTATACACACAAATTATAATGTTTTTATACCCTCATACACAATGGATTTTTGTTGTGATATATGTGCTTTACCTGTGTATGCATACATGCTCGAGCGTACTACATATGATGCATACACAGAAATATAGTCATAAGACTGATGCATTCTACCCACTAATTGCTATGCCTTCATATTGAAAAAGAAAGCCACAACAAAAACAGTAAGCCCAAATATAGTCTACAGCTAAGTGGCCCAATTCCACTGTGTTAGAATGGCAGGCAGAATTCTGTGCCGCCGCCATATAGCATGGAATGTCCTTTCACTGCCAAAATTTCCAGATTCTTTTTCTGTTCATGTGATATTACTAACGACTTGAACTGATGTCTCTTTGTACGGCATTTTTCTATGTTTTGTTTAATTGTTAGTGTTTCGTATTCATGTTGTGGTTATGCTGTATTTGTTCAACTTTGTATTAATGCTTTTTGCTTCATGCTAAATAGAATCATCTTCATCGTAATTCTTACTGCCCTCATCACCGCCTTTGCCATTGCTCTTTGTTTTTAATATGGTAATGCTGAAGAGATAAAAATGAACATGTTGATGATTTCGGGAATCACAAACATCATATATAAGTTTTTATGCTCAACAACAGATTCTTCTGTAATAAAAATATTCTACAGGATATAATAGTTGCCTTTTGCTGGTAACTTTCTATAGAAAAATTTAGTACCTTATTTTACCATAAGTGAATTGAATTCAAAAAAGGTGGAATTACATATCTCACTAATTAATTGCAAACATGTACTCTTTTACTCTTTTTTTTTTACTCTTTTACTTGTTTCAGTCATTTTGACTGTGGCCATGCTGGAGTACCGCCTTTAATAGAGCAAATCGACCCCAGGACTTATTCTTTGTAAGCCTAGTACTTATTCTATCTGTCTCTTTTGCCGAACCGCTAAGTTACGGGGACGTAAACACACCAGCATCGGTTGTCAAGCGATGTTGGCGGGGTGGACAAACACATACAATAACATACACACACACACACACACACACA
>NC_068982.1:109319090-109320295 GCF_001194135.2 Octopus bimaculoides
CAGTTTCCGTCTACCAAGTCCACTCACAAGGCTTTGGTCGGCCTGAGGCTATAGTGGAAGACACTTGCCCAAGGTGTCACGCAGTGGGACTGAACCCGGAACCATGTGGTTGGTAAGCAAAAAAAAAACAGCCTAAAAAAACAAAAAAATTAAATATGACTCTTGTACTCAAAACCTAGGTCTAAACATTGTATTAATAGTACCTTGCTGGTATTATTTTGTATTCGACGAGGACGAAGTTTACGCCTAAGATATCACATCTAAATTAAAGTTTCATTTTATTTTTAGCATAATTCTGTTCTATTGGATTACTTTTACTTACGCAGACCAAACAACTCCATAGATTTTGGATTATTGACTTTTCGGTGTTTCTTGTTACCCGTGAATGTACTTATGTTTGTTGCTTCCTTAAATACAGTTTCTTTTTACAGATCTTACTTTTTTACTTAAATATACTTACCAAGCTGTTTCAATCTATGAGCTACTATTTTCTTTACCGAGTCAACAATTGTATCTCATCATTTATTCATTTAACATTTAAGTTTGTTGTCAAACAGAAAGTTATTTCACTGATCACTTTCTTAATTTAATCAACAGTTTTCTTTTTAATATAATTTCCACCTTCACTCAATCTCTTTTCTTTACCAGATATTTTCTTAACTCTCACTATCTTTTATTATATCGTTATGTATATATAACAGCATTCTTTTAAGTCTTTTACTTTGTTTTTCTTTTATATTTTTTCCATTCTCGTTAGCTTGTACATCTATACATTTTTATAACACCTATATCACATCAATTATTATCTACCCGACATGTAAATTGTTAAAAACATAATCTCGATCTAAATAACTAAAATAATCCTCTCTCTCTCGCGCGCCCCCTCTCTCTCTCTCTCACTCACACACACACACACACACACACACACACATGTAAATACATCTTTATCCATAACTCGTTTTCCCATTTTCCTCAGAGTAACATAAATACTTATATTTACACATTACCAGGCGCGTGAGTGGCTGAGTGGTAAGTAGCTTGCTTACTAAACACATGGTTCCGGGTTCAGTTCCATTGCGCGGCACCTTGGGCAAGTGTCTTCTACTATAGCTTCGGGCCGACAAAAGCCTTGTGAGTGGATTTGATAGACGGAAACCGAAAGGAGCCTGTCGTATATATATATATATATATATATATATATATAT
>NC_068982.1:109320924-109325433 GCF_001194135.2 Octopus bimaculoides
ATATGTTGTGTGAACGCCCCCAGGCGAAAAAGTAGGATGTCCCAAGACATATAAATAGAGGTAGTCTGGCCGTGGTAGGAGTGTTGAGTAGCAGTGGAGTAGCAGTTGTGTAGCGGTTGAGTAGAGATCATCCGAAGGTGCTAGATAGCAGTAGCGTTGAGACATAACAATATATATATGTATATGTTTGTGTGTCTGTGTTTGTCTCCTACCATCATCCCTTAACAACCGACGTTGGTGTGTTTACGTCCCCGTAACTTAGCGTTCGGCAAAGGGAACGATAGAATAAGTACTTGGTTTACAAAGAATAAGTCCTAGGATCAATTTGTTCGACTAAAGGCAGTGCTCCGGCATGGCCGCAGTCAAATGACTGAAACAAATAAAAGAATAAAAAGAATACCAAATATATAACACACATATGCGCGTGCGCACAATCACTCATCCAAGCTCAAACGTAAGTACATATTGGTAAGCACACTTAAGCTGTCACACACTCAAGGTCTAAGATTTCACAGCGTGGACATTTTTGGATAATTGTGCACCCTTTTTTACGCTGCTCTTCTTCATCAACAGCTTACTCGTCACACGCCATTCTGTCTACCTATATACAAATAAAGTTCTTGTCTCTGTCAATCAAAGAATTCCCTTCTTGTTCGGGCAGTTAAGTTTTATTTTCCAATGCCAAGATATCATTCGTCTGTCTGCCTCTTTCTTTCTTTCACTCTCTCTCTCTCTCTCTCATACACACATACACCACACACACACACACACACACACACACACACACACACACACACACACACACACACACACACACACACACACACACAAGCACAGACACACTCATGATCACTAGATGCTACTATACTGTAAGACAAATAATTGAAGCAAAAAGTTTTCCGCGACATAAACAAAGAAAAAAAAAAGAAAAGAAAAATTGTCATAAGTACTGAAATGGATATGTCATTCACTACATGTCATTTAGATTGCTATCCATCATCAAATATCACTGCGGTCTGTCTTATTACTGCACAGTGGCGCTGATGTACACGGATACACACGCATACGTATATGTTTATATTAGTGTGGGGGACGGCACACATGACATTTTGGAGGTGAGCGTAAACTTCTTATTAACTTGGAAGGGGAGTATACGAAGGTCGTACAGCACAATACAGATTACAGATTACTAAACTTACTATGATAATTCTCGCCAAAATAATCCTTGCAGTTGCTGATTTGCAAATGTAACTTACTTAGTTGCTGCATAAAATATGTTTAGCATGTTAAGTCTCATCCTGGTATCAGAAAGCCTTGACTCTGTCACAGTGGCTGTCATTAATGTAACTAACAATAATACTCTTTGTTTTATTGCCAACGAAAAGTGTTCTAGCACTAAAATATATTATAAGTAGTTTTTTGAATACCCCTACCTCCACCGAAAAGTTTTTACACATACCGTGATAAGCCAGCGTGAAAATTGTTGGACGTTTAGGAATAACTTAGCATACTTATATTGCAGCTTGCACAAGCAATAATTTACTAGATTGCACAAAAGTGATGACTTACTTTCAGCAATTTCGCCTAAGCTTATACAGAAGTTTAAGGTGCAAAGCTGTCGTTAAGTTTTTGTCCACCATCTCATTTCCAGTCACATACGAGGTGATTTAATCGTAGCAATGTATGCAATCTCACTGTCATATTTTCTTTAAGAAAACATACAATTTCATTTCAAGGTACTATTGTAAACCTATAAAGATATGCATCTTCCAGATGCCCACCATCTGCGACAATGGATTCAATTTCTTTTTCTTAGGGTGGGTTCACAAAGCTTTTCATGCAGTTGTGAGATATAATCCCAAGCCAAATGCAGATCTGAAAATTCCTTTCTTCTTTCAAGATATTTATGATCACGGTAAAAAAGCACATGGGCTTAAAGAAATGGTTTTAAAGAGGGTGAAAAGCGAGTTTCAACCGTTTTAAAACCAGTTCTTCAAGTCAATGTTCTTTTCGGCCATAATCATAAGAATCTAGATCGTAAGAATCTCTTGTTAGAAGGAACTGATTGTGGTGAAGGGCCACTCAAGTAAACTGATAATAGATCTAGTTTTCGAGAAGGCTGGTGATATATTTAGTTGTGAAGTAGACAACTAGATTGATTTAGTTGTTAGGTGTTATTTGAAACGTACGTCATAGGGAATATTTTGTACATTTTCCTGATTAAGACCCTAGCTATATCAACTACCAATACTTTTCAGTATTTATACTGGCATAACACATTTCCGAGTTCAAAGATAACTAATCTAAGATCAGCTTAGATAATCATAGTCATCTGTTTTGAAAAACAGTGATATGCGATGGGAAAATTATTTATTTATTGTACAGGTGCAACGATGAATTACCTTATGTATTGCCGAAATGATATTGATAGATTGATACCAGAGAAAATAAATAACGAATGAATGGACTATACTTCCTTATGAATAAGAAATGGCTTATATAGGTACATAGACATTTAATAGCACAAGCATCTCCCTCGCAATAGTGGAATATATGTGAGAAATACATAGATATATGCATAAAATATATTTACACACATATATGGTTGTAGAATCAGTAGATCTCGGACAAAAATATACTGTTGTGTTTGGTTGCACCCTTTACATTAAAGACCAAATCCCGTCAAGGTTGAATAACTTCCATCCTTCTGGGGTCGAAAAAATAACTAACAAAGTACTAGTGTCGATAGGATACCTTTCAAGGCGATGTCCATGCTTGGTCACAACGCATTGACTAAAACTCTCTGCTTTTATAAAAAAACGCTCACACTTGCACGGACATAGCCACTTACACACTTGTATACGCATGTATGCATGCTGTCACGCAGTTTAGGTTTAAAAATACTAATTATAACACAAAAATAAACCCAATACCCATTAGCACACTTACTACTAGTCTGTTATCTATTATTTGCTATTATGTCATTTCAGCCGTAACTAACTCGATCCGCATTTGTGTTTGGGTGCCTGTCGTGTATGTATATATATATGTTGGTGTATGTGTGACCATAGAATGTATATGTGTGTGCGACGGTATTTGTATGCATTATATATATAGTGTATGTGAGCGTGTGTGTGTGTGTGTGTGTGTGTGTGTGTGTGTGTGCACGCACGTAAAAATACACGTACCGAAATATATAATATATGGGCACAGTTATGCCCGAGTGGTTAAGAAGTTTGCTTCGTTATCATGAAGTCTCCACACACACACACACACACACACACACACACACACATTGTATATTGGTAGAGGCATAGCTGAGTGGCTAAGAAATTCGTTTCGCTCTTATGATATCTCTGGTTCGATTTCAATGCGTATCATCCTCTGCAGGCTGTGTGAGTGAATTTCACACTGACGGAAACTGCGTGGAAACTCGTCAAACTGATCGTATCAATAATTATATATGTATATATGTGTGTATGTATGTATGTATGTATATATGTATGTATGTATGTATGTATGTATGTATGTGTGTATGTATGTATGTGTGTGTGTGTGTGTGTGTGTGTGTGTTTGTATGTCTGTAGCACACACACGCATACCCAAATGCGCATATGCAAACACTTGCACACACACACACGCACACACACACACACATACATGTATATACCTATGGGATGTAGCTTTGTCAGTATTATATGTGTGCGGTTTCTATGTCAGGTTTTTTGGGATTGTGAAGCGAAGTATTTGTAGCAGCTTGCCGTGTTCTAGTTGTATGTTGGTGATGCGTCATTTGAATACTTTGTGCATGGTATTTGCGTTGCATTTTCTTTTATGTACCTATATTGGTACGTATATATAAGTTCGTTTACAAATATACCACGTATACGTATATATTGTGTGCGTGCGAGTGTGTAGGTGTGTGTGCGAGTATGAATATGCCCACAAGCCCATATACACATATAGGTTTTGTGCGCGTATGTATATATAAGTGAATGTGTGTGTATATGCATGTATGTGTGCATTATGTACTTCTGTTTATGTGTTTTCTATTAGAGCCAACAGTTTTTCATTCAACAGAATGTAACGTTTATATCTAGTATCTAAGGGTAATAATTGTTTTCAGCAATTATTTTTCTTAAATTATTTTAGTAACTTGAAAATATAAGGAATAAATAATAATTAGTTTATTTAGTATTTATAACTACACCTTTTCTAATTTCAGTATAGATTAAACATGCCAACCGCGGTAAAAAATTAGGCAAAAGTAGAAATGTAGGAAAATATTTATTGAAATAGCTTTCACTCTTGACGGTATGGACATGTACTTATAATTTAATAATACAATCCCTCTGGAAGATATTGTACTAGGAAAGTAGATTTTGTATGAAAACAAAACGAACTTTGAAGTGTTCCAAGTAATTAAAAAATCTAAGACGTTTCATGAGATGTTGGTTGCATGTGTGCGCGCGCGTATGTGTGCGTGTGTGTACGAGAGGGAGAGAGAGA
>NC_068982.1:109325782-109327287 GCF_001194135.2 Octopus bimaculoides
CAGTACAGTGGAGACCACTTAGGTGTACTATTAATTTTATCCTTGTAGAACCACCACCATCACCCCTCCCCCCCCCACCATCACCACCATCACCACCATTACTACTACTACTACTACTACTACTACTACTACTACTACTACTACTACTACTACAACAACAACAACAACAACAACAACAATAATAATAAAAAACATTGGAAGAAATAACACAAATGAGTCAACATAACTTGTCTTGTTTGAACCGGTTTTTGCCGCTTTCTACATGTATTTTCTCACTAACGTGTCCTACTTCAATTTACTTCCTCGACTTATATGCTTTTTTTAAAAACGATTTGAACTTGAACCTAATACTGATACGTCATTATTAATATACAATTGATCTGCTTTAGGAGTAAATTATTCTATATAATTTTCCATGTAAATAAGCATACATATATTTATATATGCACATATATATGTGAATCTATGGAAAAGAATATATACATGTAAATCTGCATATATATACATATATGTACATTATAGACAAGTTCTTTCCTTCCTTTCAGTATACACACACACGCACATACACACACGGACACGAGTGCGCGCACACACAGAGGCACACACACGCACAAATACAAACACACACACACACTCACATACACCACACCACACCACAACACAATACACACATATATGTATGTATAGCACTGAGTACGCAATTGTAATTTTATTTTTTCTCATAGTTCGTACGAGTTCCATATAGTTTGTTTCGAACGACAAAGTTCCTAAAATCGATCACCAATGTTTCTAGATATTCATAGCATCATTTTAAAGGTAAAGTGATGCTGGCGTGTTGCTGCATCTTTATAATAAAGCCCAATGTGATTACCACCGGAAACAAAGACACAAACACCCACCACGCACACACTCGCTCGCCTTATATGTATGTAAATATGTATGTATGTGTATATATATATATATATATATATATATATATAGATATATACATACAGGTATAAGTTAGAGGTGTTTAAAGCCTCTAAGGGACAGATATATCCAAAGGCACTCCTGGTAATTACCTCAGTATGTATAGTCCTTGGTAAAAGGTATACGGCAGCAGGTAATTTGGCGGGTAAACCGTAGTTTAATTTATATAGACGATTAGAAAATAGAGGAAAAATAACAATAAGAAGTGTGTCTTTTGCGCTAGGAAGCCATTATTTAATTAGTTAAGAAAGGTGAGAGTGAGAGTGAGTTTAGGATCGTTTCTGTGTACCATGGTGAAGAAAATATATATTTACATGTTTGCCTCGTTGCCAATGGTAGACATCATCAGAACGAAGAAGTCAGAGGTAGAGAACAGGGAAAGGTAGAGGGATACATCGGAAAAGAAAATGATCCAAGGTTCGAAATGATAAAAACTCACTCTCATTCTCACCTTTCTTAACTAATTAAATAATGGCTTCCTAGTGCAAAAGACACACTTCTTATTGTTATTTTTCCTCCATTTCTTATCGTATATA
>NC_068982.1:109327363-109329314 GCF_001194135.2 Octopus bimaculoides
ATATATATATATATATATAAAACAAAATAAGCAACAGGATATCCAGGGGTAATGCAGTACGATCGTTTCAAGCGACTCCATTTAATTGAACAATGCAACCATTGCATCAATTTAAATGCAGAGCAATCCTCAGCTGTATAAATACATAGAATTAAATTAAATTAAATCAGATGGACACGTTAGCATAATTTTGTCTAAAACCTCCAAGAAGGTAAGGAGATTGTACTGATTTTGATGGATATTTACTTTTAATATTTTTAGTCTGAAATTAAAGCACATTTCATATATTACAATAAAATAAAAGCGATATCGTATAGTTAGTGTGCTAAACAAAGTTAGTATACTATCCATATGAATTTTTCCTGCCTAGCTGATCAAATTTCATCATGGTTTTAGTAATTAATTTATTTATTCCTTTCTTAAAGTGTTCCACCCTCCTGATCTTAGTATTTATAAGGGCCTTTATGTAAGTATCTCTTCTAATTAAGTACCCCTAAGAAACTATAATATCATGTATGGATTAACACTAATAACTTTTAAAACCTATAATATACCTCTTAGTTTATAATTAGTATATAGTTAGCATGTCCTATAACATCAATATTCCTTTAGCTAATACCAAATAAACAATTTTTAGTTTAAATACTTAGATTATTATACATTTTCTATAAATCTTCTCTATTGATGTTAAGTGGGCCCTACCTGCAAGGTCATGCGCTGTTTATCTTGAAATGAGATCGCCATATCACGCACATATATTTGTGAAGCCTTTGCCTGGTGTACCCTTTTCAGACGGGTAATGATGGGCTTCGTATATTTAACCCCAGTGTTATTTTGTGTTCTCTCACTCAATAATAGTTATAATATTAATAACAAAAAAGAAAAAAAAAAGAAAAAAAAGAAAACAAACGAAATCAGCAAGATAGATATATATACCAAGACCAGAAGGGAGCAATGAGCAGATTGTGGGGTTGCAGAAAGAGTAAGGTTGTGCCAATTATCATTGGAGTCTTAGGAATGACGCGGAAGAGTTTCAAGGAGTGGACAGAAATGATCGGCTTGCAGAAGCACCTAGAAGGCATGCAATTGGCTTGCTTGTTAGGAACAGTGAAGATCATTTGAAAGTTCTTGGATGGCTGAAGTCACAGCTGGTGACTTGTTATCAAAGAGTAAATCCACCTGAATTCCATGATAGGAGTGAAATACAAAATGTTTTGAAATATTCCAATTCTATCACATGGAACATTCCAGTTGTTTATCTATTCTTTGAATGAAGGAAAGCGACACGCTTAAGGGAACTATCTCAGTTACATACTTAGATGTATCCAATGAGTTATTGGTCAAACACATGCACAATCAAAGTTGGTGGAGCTCCGAACAATTTAAAGTGTCATAGTGCTCCGGAGGTGTGGATAATGTCATTCAGATTTGTGGTTGGAGGTCGTAATTGGGTATGTGTAACAACAACCATGGGTTGGAGGTTGTAATTGGGTATGTGTAACAACAACCAGGTAATTGGGTATGTGTAACAACACTTTAACGTAAGGTCAGTTTATGAATTATCAGTGTAGGTATGTTTAAATGACAAAAAATGCATCACCAAATAACGTACTGGAAGAGCACAACATTAATCATTGTTGCAGATACTGAAAAATAATTTGTCTCCCATCGTGCAAAAAGAAATAACACGAAATATATTGCCAGTAATTGTTATCTTCTGTTGTATTTCTCATATGACAATAAGGCTCGCGTAGGAGAAAAAATGTGTAGGAAGTAAAGGAAACTGATGAAGGAAAAGACGAGGTTCTATTGAAAGAGAGTGACGAAAATGAACAGATGCTGACAACAATGAAAACACTATCAGATACTTGGTTTCAAGTATGCATTAAGTTGGATAGATTAATTTCCAAAACACCGTGTTCATATATATATATATATATATATATATATA
>NC_068982.1:109329486-109331609 GCF_001194135.2 Octopus bimaculoides
TATATATATGTAAATATGTGTATACACACACACACGCAATTCAGGAACAAATAAGAACAAAGGGAAGATGCATACGTGCTTGTGTAGGTGGCTACCTACACAAGGGACATTACTGATTAATATTATTACAATGTAATTTCATTGAAATAATTTTTATAGAATCAAGTGTGAAGACTCGATATTAGATGCTAGAAGTGTATTAGAATTATACCTATAGGAACGACGTAATTATCATTGTTGGAAAGAAGAATGGCTAATAAGTTCGTTACATTTTGTGAAGATTTAATAATCAAAATAAGAAAAATGGCAGCAGTAAAAATTATTGAAATCGTACAAGTATGTCTGCGGAATTTAGTGATAAATCTCTGAATCAAATCTCTCTAAGATCGACTTAACATTTCATTCTAATAGAATGAAATCGACATTAAATAATCACATATTCTGTTTATATATTCTGTTGACATACTAATGCACGAAACGGATAATATATCAAATTACCTGGTCATGCGTGCGCCGTTCATGTTCACTGACTTACAACGTTGTTATAGTGTGTAAATTTTATCAATAGTTTAAGATAGGAATGATTATTTTTGATGGTGTAGAATCATATCAATGCCTGAGGTTATGCATATGCATGATTTCGATAAGGTTGATGCAACGAACACACGACGGGGTAAATGATTATGATGTTTTAGGTATAAGTTGGTTGTGTGTAAGTTTTGGTGGTCATCTATGAGTTGAAAGTTGTTTCATAAACAGTATCTCAAAACAAGGCCTGATATCCATTTGAGGGTATATTTAGGAGATGTCAAGTGCTCAATATCGTTAAAAATATGTTAAGGTATACATAGAAACACAGATGATAACGACTTCTCTGAAATATTTTATATAGTCACTCGTAATTAAAAAAAAAACAAAACAAAAACAAAGAATATGCCAAAAAGCTTTTCAATCAGCAGTCTAAAAATTCAAGAACGTTGCATAGCTATTTTATAGAATGAAAAGAAACACTGTTTTATAATTAACACGGAATTAACCTCAGAAAATTTAGCTACTCTTTCTACATAGAAGAACTGTTAAATGAAAATAAAGAAATAAAAAACGAAAACTTCAAGGGAAGATCATACCGATCACTTAGAAACGCTTACAGGAAAGTAATGAAGCTATTGCACGCTTGAAGATATCTACTCAAGGAATACTTCAGTTTTTTGGAATGTTTGCTGTTTAAGTATATCAAAATGTAATGTGTGGGGTAATATATGTTCATGGTTGTTGGCAGCATTCTTTGCAGCTTGGATATATAATTATCTTAGTAGTATATTCACACGCATACACACAAACACACTAACACATGCATACACATCTAACATACGACGGTTGGTGTGTTTCTGTGCATATATTCGTACGTGTGCGTATCTGTGAGTATATATATATATATATATACACACACACACACACACACACACACACACACACACACACACACACACACACACACACACACACACACACACACACACACACACACACACACACACACACACACACACACACACACACACACACAAAATCAAAAAATGGAACAAAAACGTATTAGACAACAACTAAACATTCGGACAGTAGATAATACAAAAAAGGACAGGAAAAAACAAAGACGGGACATTCGGAGCTTTCAATCTTCAATCGAGAAGCAAATCGTCTTTGCAGTTTAGGCCGGTTAATCTCGAGATTGCTCTAATCTGGCCAGCCCCAAGGAAATCTAAGCTAAGAGCACTAGATTCTTTGGAAGAAAGCAAACGAATATATACGAAAAAAAAAAACGGAGAAATGGTACACGGTTACAAATACAAACAACAAGTGTCTTTCGACTAAGGACGAATTGAATTAAGCTGGCATGTGTGGAAGTATATTTATTTATTTATGTGTTTCAGCCAAGTGGCTGCGGTCATGCTGGTGCACCACCGTGAAAATATGTATATATGTATATATATCAAGTGCAAAAATACGGTTAGAAGACAAAATGGTGTGGAATTGTTTGAGATAAAATATTTTCATAGACTTGTTGCATTAAAAGCGCAATATATATTGGTGCGAGACGAATATTGTCGCTGCAGTGACTCACG
>NC_068982.1:109331826-109332284 GCF_001194135.2 Octopus bimaculoides
TATATATATATATATATATATATATACATACATACATACATACATACATACATACAGGGTTATTCAAAAAGAATGTACCGATTTCATTACGCCGATTTCATTTTAATAAGGAAAAGCAATAGAAAACCCCAGCTAAGTCACAAGTATTTACTCAGAATCACTTTTATTTCCTGTGGCCACCACCTGCAGCACGGGAAACATCAATGCGAATAGAGAATTCCTCCCAGACGCGTATCAGCATATCATGATCCACTGAATTGATCGCTGTTGTTATTCGATGTTTAAGGTAATCGAGGTTAGTGGGTAGCGGTGGAAGTTTTACATATCCTCACAAGAAAAAATCCCACACGGTAAGGTCTGGGGATCTCGCAGGCCAAGCACAAAGAGTAATCCATTGCTAAGGCATTTTTTCATTTAAAAACACTCGAACCATCAGGTGCCAATGGGGCGGTACTCCA
>NC_068982.1:109332294-109333147 GCF_001194135.2 Octopus bimaculoides
ACCATCAGGTGCCAATGGGGCGGTACTCCATCTTGTTGAAAAATGAAGTCATGCGAATCTGCTTGCAGTGAAGTGAAGAGCCAGTTTTGGAGCATATCGAGATAGGTTTGTCCTGTAACGGTGTTTCCTTCAAAGAAAAAGGGACCATAAACTTTATCCTCAGACACAGTACAGAAGATGTTTACGTTAGGGGGATCTCTTTCATGCTCAACTGTTTCATGTGGGTGCTCTGTGACGGTTGGCTGTGCCGCTCAAGTGAAAAGTCACTTCATCACTAAAAATTAAACGTGAAATGGTTTCATCCTCCATCATCTCTAGTATAGATTCGCAAAACTCCATCCGCTTCCTCTTGTCGTCCTTAGCAAGTGCCTGAACGAGGCGTAATCTGTATGGTTTCAAATGTAGACGTCTTCTTAGCACACGCCAGATAGTGTATTGAGGGATCGCAAGCTCACACTAGCTCAATTTGTGGACTTCCGCGGGCTCCCCTCAGACGCAGCACGGATTCTCGCCACTTGTTTCTCTGAAATTTGTGGTCGTCTTGGACTTTTTCCTTTACACAGACACCCACTCTCTTGAAACTGTTGAAACCACCGTCGAATGTTCTTAGGAGAGGGCGGATTAATATCGAATCGCCTTCGAAAAGCACGCTGCACCGTTACAACCGAATTTGTTTTCTCGAACTCGAGAACGAAGGATGCCTTTTGCTGAGGATTCGCCATTCTGAGTGTAAACAAACAACTGAAAGTTGCCGGAAGAACAACGCGACTGCAGTAGCCCTGTGGCAGCCATTCAGAACTTAGAAAACTCCACCGCTACCCACTAACCTCGATGACCTTAAACATCGAATAAC
>NC_068982.1:109333581-109337605 GCF_001194135.2 Octopus bimaculoides
TGTGTGTGTGTGTGTGTAAACCAATACTCTAACTATTATATACCCGATCAAAAACGATTTTGCTCTTCGAAAGTGTAGCAATATTTTTTGTTATGGTCATTTTGAGTAAAGTTTCAAATACGTCTCATGAATAATTGCCTTTTTCTTTATGACTAGACATTGGTATCGTATCTTCCTTCGATGTACCAGAGGGGAAATCTAAAGCAGCATGAAGCGCACGTAAAAGTAATTGCTGAAATTTTATGTATATATTAATAGGTATTGGTTTATAAACAATGCATTTTGAAATAGAGTAGGCATAACATCTCTACTATAACCTAATATAACTTATGGTTCTTAGAACCAGTCTTTGATTATACATCGTATGGAAGTGCGATACATAACTATATTAGCGTATAAACTTAAGATTTTGTCTCGTTACTACTAAAATATTTGCTTATCAGTATTTGTTGGAACCGTTCAAAGCCAGTTTTACTCATAATGTTGCATTCTTTTGATTTGTTTCCCCTTGTTGTTGCTTATTCTTAAGGAACAGTATTAATTTCTATTTACAGTATTAGTTTCTTATATCTGCGTTGTTTCATTCACTAACACAATAATCTTATATACAACCCTCCTGCACACGAATGTATTCGCACACATAGAAGATACAGAAAGACGCGTTCAGACATGTATGTATACATTAACCAAGCCAATCATATTCCATTATTTTACTCTTTTATACAGAGAAGTAATTTACTGTCGACGGGTCTATACTTTCTCCACCACAAATGTGCATCGTGAGATACAACAGAACAGTTTGAGTTGTTTATGTGGAAAGCAGTTTTAGTAATAATGATAATAATAATAATAATAATAATAATAATAATAATAATAATAATAATAATAATAATAATAACAACAACAACAACTTTCCGTTGGATTATTTCCAAGATTTATACATATGCTGAGAATTTGCCACAAATGTGTGAATGATACATACCTGGAAATTTAGACAGAGCCAGCATGAATGAAGGCTATAAACAAAACATATTCTATGTCAAAGAAAGAAAGATTATAAATGAAAGTGCTTACAAATTTTTGTAAAATCCACTTTCAAGTAGTGAAAAATGACAATTATAATACGAAAGCCTAAAATTCTGAAATTGTAAAATCTGAATTAGCTATAAAGGAAACTGATATCTTGCAAAATAACGGAAGAAAAATAATCATTTTTATCCTTTTATCCAGAGACTGAATCATTATTAAGATTATTCCTTGTTTCATAACTTGTGGTTTAAATATTTATATCTAATCTTCTGTTGCTTTGGTACCTATTCAACTCCTTCAATGGAAATTTTCCGTTTTGAAAATCAAGATTAATGTTATGTTTCTTTCATCTCGGGCTGTCATTATGTTAACAGGAAATATAGCCATATCCCAGAGGAAAGTATTTTCTTACTTATTAAAAGTCAAGATTTGATACTTTTTTTCCAGCTATTCTCTTATGTGTGAGTAGGTATTTAGTGCGAACTAGATATCTACTCAAGGCTAATATAGTTTCTTTTAATCCCGAAAAACAGAGTGATAAACAATAGTATTCGTACACAAGATGTTCTACTAAAGCTCATAAATCTATTCGAAGGATTGTATCTACTAATATGACACATTTGGTCTTAGGGAGCGGTTTGCAATCTTTTTTATCCACCGAATTTTGGAGGTTTAAGATTGAATGAATAACACAAGTTCACTGAATTCGAAAATATAGTCTTTGAAATGTACGCAGATATTGGTGTTCATTTTAGTCCTGATACCATAATAATCAACAAAATAGAGTGAATCCATGTACTCGTTTGTCAGTGTTGGTGGGTCACTTTACTGATTTATCAGTGAAAATTAAACATTTTGAAAATTCTTTGATGTACCTCAAGGTAAAAAATTGCATTGAGCAGTCTAAATATTTACAAAGCTTCAATCCCACCAAGTCAAATATAAAATTTAGAATCACTTAATATTATATGATATTTTTGAAACTACTTATACTTCGTAAAGAAAGCACACCCAGAAACGTTTGTGAAGATTATAAATCGATGTGACCTTCCTTTAATGATATGGTCGTTAAACCCCCTAGAAACTCTTCCGCTCGGTCGAATTTTCTTTTGGCAGAATTACCTCGTTGTAGTGAAATCATGTTAAACAATACTTACTCATGTAGTTTAGCTCACCAACGGAATATTTAATAATCATTTAAAGTCGACACGTTTTCATTTATGAGTCAAGATAGTAAATTTTGATTGCGGCTTGGAAAAGTCAATCTGATACGCTAAAACTTGTTTCTTATTTCTTTTCATAAAATTTCCTTAGAGATCAGAATATCGAAATACATTAATCTTAATGAACTGAATAGCAACATAACAATATTGCTATCATACGTAGAAAAAAATCTATTGTGTTTATATTGTACACAATTACAGTCTCTGGAGTACTATAACTTTATAATAAAATGTCATATCTGTAAATTATCTAAAAATTGCTCAAATAGTTTCCCTCTCATTTCAGCAGTTGTGCACTTTCATAGTGACGGTCGTATGTAAAAATCATCGGTAATATTCAGTTCCACATCTATAATGTTGTCGATTGCAACATAAACTGATGAATATTAATATCTGCTGTCATTGCCTAAACAATGAGTGTGGCAAATATATCTTCCATAACCACAGATTTCTTCATACTCTTGACAATATTTTACTCGCACGACCAATGGTCACTCTCTCTTCTAGAAACTATGGTATTCTCAGCAGAATCACTCACAAGAGTAGTATATTTTGCATTAATCAACTGTACATTATCAGTGGATACATATTATTTCTGAATTCTAACTCAAACTGTGAATACTTTAGCTACTCATCTTCGTGGTGTCAGCAACATAATTACTCGTTTATTCTTTAGTGTTTTCAGTCATTGGTCTGTAGTTATAATGGGGTTCGATTTTCGGAGTTTTTAACCGATTATAATACCTCAATAACTTTGTCCGCTACGTATAAGTTTGTAGATGAAAGACAAAGCCAGCCAAGCATAAAGGAAAGTAAATAACTCGGAACGTACACCATAGGATATTTCAGTTCAGTGCAGCCAAAATGTCTCAAAATGTGATCTTTTCAGAACTAACCTTACAAGGAAAAAAAAAAAAAAGACCGCCGCGTGACACATTGAAAGAATCGATTTTGCCATCAAAACAAAATAAATTAGGATTTGATCATTAATCCCTAATTTGAAAAGCTATAAAACTACATTCATCAAAGCCACACTTATCTCTTCAACACCAACAGGAAGTATCTGTACACTTTTACGTTGTCTGAAAACTTTACTTTGTCACTAAATTCTTACAAAGATCCACACTCTAGACCTTACTGGCGTTAAGTGAATTAAACAATCCAGAGATATTTCTTGATTGAGAAAAGTTGTGCCCATTTTAGAGTGCTGATAGCAATGGAATTTCAATATCTGGCACTTCTATATTTGTTTAGAGGTTAATTGACTAGGTTCATCGTACAGTTGGTTGGAAATATTTTGCTAAGTTACGCAGACATTAAGAAATAGAATGTAATGATAATGCAGGATTATCTTCAAGTAATGCCCCAAGGAGCTTATTATCAAACTCAACTGGACGTCCTGTTCGGTTTTCATCTTCAAGGTTGAAATCTCCACTTCTGAATTTTGCAAGCCATCTTCTGAAAGTTCTTCCATTCAAGCATTCTTTCCCATAAACTGAGTGTATGTTTCGAGTCGCTTCGGCTGCAGAGTTTCCTTTTTTGTACTCAAAGCATTATGTGCCTTAAATGCTCCTTGGATATTCCATGTTAGAAAGGGTTTTAATCAAAGAAATTTTAATTTTATTATTCTGTAAAATAATATTTAATTAGTTTAAATGTACACAAATGCATAAAAATAATTTTTAATTCGATTAGACATTCTAAAATACTATTAAATTTCATTCAATTTTAAAAAAGGTAAAATCGGACAGAACTTATGGGATGACCTGATA
>NC_068982.1:109337679-109350027 GCF_001194135.2 Octopus bimaculoides
ATATATATATATATATATATATATATATATATATAATCCCGTCTGTCGAAACGAGAAATGTTTGCCACAAGCATCTCATCAGTTTTTTTTTTATATAAAAACAAACAAATTATGTACGTCTAAACTTGAGAGAAAGATCGAGCCTTGTTCATGCTAACTTTTCATAAAAATATGCACTGCAATCTGGTTTTTTTTAAAGTGAGAAATTATGATATTATTTCAAAATAGTAATATTACCTAGATGTTCGCAATTGTTCGCTACTACAGAAATTATCTAAGGTTCTTATTCCGTAATTATGTACCTCTAGCTGGCTAATTGAAGTAGTGATATGTCACAAAATGTTTGGCAGAAACATCAAAAATCTACAAAAAATGGTGATCAACTTGCTGAAGAATACCGCCCTGCCGACTAGAATCAACTCACTAAGAAGACCGAGATTCTACTCAGACACATGAAGAGGAATGCTTACCCTTTCGACAAAGAGGCGTGTCTTTTCACCTAGTTTGACTGATCTGAAGACGTGGTTGCATGCCTCGAAAACTCCAGAATGCCAGGCCACTTCACTGGCCTAAATAAACTACAGTACCCAACGTCTGTACTAAATACTACTTCTTTGGATCATTATTTAACAACGGATATATTTATGTATGTGTGTGTGTGTGAGTGTGTTTATGTATATATTATAAACGTATATGCATAGGACGCGCACACTTATACACTCACACATCTATATTTATTTGTGTGTATATGTGAACACATGTATGTGAATATATATGTATATATGTGTTCATATATGTTTATGTATACATATGTTTATACAAATATATCTATATGCCAAGATATATTTGTGAGTATATAAACATACACACACATGTATATGAATATGTTTATATATAAAATTAGACCGATTCTAGACTTTCTATACATGTATAGTAGATTCGCTTATTTAACTCACGCACGATCTGCATGTGTGTATATATATATATATATATATATATATATATATATAGTGTGCCTATGTGATTTTGTGGAAGTTATGCTTTTTTTTACATTTTTCTCGTTACTATACGCATCTATAATGATGGTTGCAACAGCAATAAAGTACAGACATTTAGACATTTGACATTTAAGAGATAATTTACAATGTGCGGTTATCCTTGTAAATTACTACATTATTTTAAAGATAATAATAATAATAATGATAATAATAATAATAATAATCCTCTTTCTAATCATCATCATAATCATTGCGAACATTTATTTATTTATTTTTACAATAGTTTCATACAATCTTTCGCTGCAATACCAGAAGCAGGTCTGTGTTGCATGTGCAGTATTGTTTCTCCTTTTAGTCTTATTCGGGTTTCTGCTTACTGACTGTATCTGTTTCGTTCGGTGTTAGAGTGTTGTGTTATTGTTATTGTCAACCTCCAGGTGATTTTGACTGAACTTTTTTATGACCAAAGGTATGTCAGCCTTGAATACCCTATCGTTTTTTGCAAGACAAAGTACGACCGGGCTCACATTATCTGGTATGTCTTTCATTTTTAGTGCAATAGGATGTAATTTGCGTTATTTCTAGAGGTTCAAACAACTTCATAAAAGTTCTCTTGTTTGTGTGTAGTTTACTAGGCGGGCTAAAAAAATTAATGGAATTCCAACGATCGGCATGGGAGAAGGGTCTCAGCATTAACAAATATAGAAATAACACTAGGGATGAGAGAGTTGCGAGGCAGAGAAGATATGTTTCAATCGTAGAGTTGTTTAGCACCGGTCTGTTCCTGATTCGAGCAAACTCGAGATCAAAAAGACATTTTAACCATGACTATCTTGTACCTTACTGTGACTACACTGTCTCTCAATGTATACAGGACTATTTTATACAGTGCGCCATTCATTATTTTTTAATAGCGGCGAGATTGTAATTTGAATGATATCTACTTGATATTTCAGGTCGTGACAACGAATAGCGGATCTCCTTTGCTTCGAGTTTATTCCTCATTATCATGCTAATATTGTACAATTTAACATATTATGTTGGATTTGCGTATTTGATATATCAAGCGTGCGATGTATATTATGAAACTTTTATAATATACATTTCAGGTAGGGTTTTGCGTTGAATGTGAACAGAGTCTTGTAGGAGTATTTTCTAGATTGTGTCCAAAGTCACAACCCCTTAGACTAATTAGATCTTGACTCTATACCTTGAATTGTTAATTTTCTTTCATAGATTTTTAGTAACCGGATATTAGTCTTGTGCAAGTCTATCTCAACGTCATTTTAGTTTCGCATTGAATCAGTCATGCTTAACATGAACTATCTTTATATTTCTGAGTTTCCCTTTTAATCTGTCGTTCTTTTTTCTTAAACTGCTTCATCCAACGTTTTTAATTATTTACCCTCAGAATCAGGCAATACGTATAGTCTAAAACGTGTTTCGTGTTTTTCATGTCTCCTTATGTTAACCTTTACTATTATGTATATTTAAGACTCAAAGCATATATTTTACAATTTTTTATCTATTTGTATAAGAACCTTCTCTACATGTAACCACACACACACACATATATATACATATATATGTATATATACACATACATACATATGTATGTGTGCGTGTGTGTGTCCTTATTGAGCCAGAATGCAACTTATTTTCGGATTTCTCTTTAAAAGCTTTCCACTTTATTAAAGTACAGCTGTACTTTATGTACTAGAGATATGGTGTATTTATAAGTATTATGTCATTTCTTGCTTTAAGTTCGTTCTTTTATACTAGTTGCTAACCGAGTATTTTAGACTATAATATTAGTTGACTTTCTTGGAATACCATTATCTAATATTCTCTTCATTTGTCTGTTGTGCCTTTCAGAGTCTTAAATATTAATAACTGGGTAAAGTGGCGCGCTGACAGGATTGTTAGCATATCGGGTGAAATGCTTCACAATATTTCGTCCGTCTTTACGTTCGGAATTCAAATTCCTCTGAGGTCGACTTTGCTTTTCATTCCTTCCGGGATCGATAAAATAAGTACTAGTTGAGCACTGGGTCAATTTAATCGACTTATCCTCTCCCCCCATAATTGCTAGCCTTGTGCCAAAATTTGGAACTAATATTATAAGCTGGGAAGGTGGTGAGCTGGTAGAATCGTTGGCACATCGCGCAAAATGCTTAGAGGCATTTCGTCGGTCTTTACGTTTTGAGTTCAAATTCCACCAAGGTGACTTTGTACATCTTTCGGTACCAGTTGAACTCTCAAACTTGCTGGCCTTGTACCAAAATTTAAAACATATATTAATATGTGGAGCTTTAAAATGAATTTGTCACTTTGAGCGAGTCGGCTTTAGCACTTTTGTTAAATTTCATATTCATTTTAATATCTTTTCTGTGCTGTTCCGACTGTAGTACAGCTTTCGCTGTTCTATATTTGTCTGTTGTCTCTTGTATATACAATCTTAAAATCATGAACGTAAATAGTTTATAATTTAATAGATTTTGCATTCATGGCAGACCTGATTCAACAGACTTGTTACCAGAGTTAGAGCAAAAGAGAAGAATAGTTGAAATTAGGATTCTTCGTGAAAAATTCCTCTTATGTGAAAGTAAAACCGGTATTTATTTTCTGCGAGGGAAATGGAAGTTTTCCATATTTAGCTACATTTCCCGATTGTAATCAAGCGTGAAACTTGAAATATTAGCTTGTTTCACATGAAATGTCGCATTTTTAATTACTTGTTATTTCAGTCATTTGAAAACTCAGTTATGTGTACCTTGCATTTAAACTTGATTCTTTTTTCATTCCCAACAATGTTGGTATACAAAATTCGTACCCACACACCTTATGAAAATGATAACAGCCAAACTATGTTGAGTGATTTTCTTGTATGAGTACAAAATGAGTCACTCTGTCGCAGAAGCTTTACGGAATATCAAGCAGGCCTTTGGTGATGGTTTTGTTGACATCAGAACTGTTCAGAGATGGTTCCAAAGTTCTCATTCAGGAGATGATAGCCTTGAAAATAAACTAAGGGGTAGGCCAAAATCAGTTATTCGGCATGATGGATTAAATGTTTTGGTTGAACAAAATCCGAGAACAAAGGTTCGAAAACTTTCATCAGAACTACAAACATCTCGCACAACATTTTTTGGATACCTGTTAAAAAGTGGAAAAGTCAAGGAAACAGGTTTGTTCCACATCAACTGAACGAGATTAAAAAAAAACAAAAAAAAAAACAGACGCCTCGAAGTGTGCTCCTTATTGCTTTCTCGGCTGGAAAAGATCATTTTTGCATCAAATCATTACTTGTGATGAGAAATGGATACTCTTTAGCTGAAGAACAGGACAGTGATTAGCTGCGGGAGGGCCACCTAAACACTACCCAAACCTACCATTGCACCCTAAAAAGTTGCTGGTCACTGTATGGTGGTCTGCGAAGGGAGTTATTCATTATTCATTTTTGCAACGAGGAAAAACGGTAACAGCAACATCATATTGCCAAGAAATTGATTGTATACATGAGAATTTGAAAAAGAAGCAACCCAGACTAGTGAATAGAGACGGCCCAATTTTGCTCTACGACAATGTACCTCCTCACACTCTTCAAGCTACGGTCCAAAAGTTGCAAAGCCTGAATTATAAAATTTTGCAGCATCCTCCTTATTCCCCTGATATCTCTCCTACTGATCATCACTTATTTAAGCATTTTGAGCTTTTCATAAGGAATAAAATATTCTTAAACAGAGAAGAGGTAATTGAAGCATTCAGAAAGTTTATCACAGCGAAAGAGGAATTTTTAAAAGATGGAATTTATGACAGAGAAACGTTGAGTAAACGTCATAAATGAACATGGATCATACTTTGATTAAATAGATCAGTTCTCTAATACTTCTGAAACATTTTATTGTTACCTTTCAAATACGACATTTCATGTGAAACAACCTAATAGTAAGCAATAATCAAAGCAAAATCATTAGTCATATTAAGTTGTTGTGTGATGGGATATCTTATACTTCTATTAAAATATATTTGTTGGAAATTTTAGGACAAGACATTTCATTTTTCTTTTTTAGTTAGACCAAACTATGGATGTATTCGTATTTTTTTTTCTCACAGCATACTAACAAAACGCACTTTCTGAAATTTATTGAAATTGTTTTTGTCGAATTCTGGTAATTAAACTGAGTTAAAATAAAACTATATATGGAAAAACCATGCACATAATTTAGCTACTTTAGGGAAATCAAATGTAGCTTAGGGAAATCAAATGTAGCTTAGGGAAATCAAATGTAGCTTAGGGAAATCAAATGTTCTCGATAAATAGAATACTTTATGTATCTTTTAACCAATATTAGACTATTGGTTTGAACAACTTTATTGTATTCGTGTCTTTCAACCACCTAAGTTCTAGGCTTTTCCCTCTCCTTCTTTATGAACCCTAGCGCATTAACATTTCTAATTTCTCCGTCTTTTCAATCCCGAACATTGCTTTTGTATTTTTCTTTCACGCCCATTCCACAAGACCTACTTCATCGTTACTCATTCTAATAACGTCACTCTATCTCCATTCTTCTTCTTCAAATTCATTTCTCTCACGGCACCCTTTTTCACCTCTTTTCTCACTTTCTATCTTTCTCAGAAGTATTTCTTTATAACCTTTTAGCATTCTAATTCTCCAACCATCACTTTACTACGTTACCTAAAAGATCACTCAAAACGTCTAGACTTGAGGTAAACATACCCAACTTCAACTTATATATCTTTATCACCTTTGTTTTGAAGTGTCAGATTTTTAATCACACCGTCATTTTCCAGATGATCCATATTTACACTTAAATAAAATAAGCAAAATGTGTGCGCTAATAGGCTACTAGAATACATTTTTGAGTGTGTGGATATATGTATACGAATGTGTGATAAATGAGTTATTTGTCTTAGTATACATTTGATGTCTGCTGCTTATTTCCTTCATTGGCCAACAAATTATGGAGCACATTGCGTATGTATATCACTGTAATTGTAGTTCTATCGTCGATTATAAGTCTTTAATTTTCCCCGGGTTCGAATGTATGTATGTTCGTTTGTGTGTGAGTGTGCGTGTATGTGTGTGTGTGTGTGTGTGTGTGTGTGTGTGTATGTAACACCGGTATATGTGGTGCATAATTAAATTTACTATACATGAGAAAATCCAATCTTTTTCTGTCTACTTTTTCTTTTGTGTATCTTTTGCAATGTCTATGTGTGCCTGTGTGTATATGTTGAGGTAATGCGTATCTGTAATTCCATCTCTCACTACTCTGTCTCTCATATCATCAAGCAGACTAATTTATCTATCATGCTCTCCCGCTTGTTTGTAAATAACCATTGCGAGAATAGTCGGCGGCTGAATTCTAACAAGATTTCTACACAGCTGTGCATGGATAAGAGTTCGTAACATTTCCAGTATAAGGTGGATTTTCGGCGTAGAGTTGAGAGAGAGAGAGAGAGAGAGAGAGAGAGAGAGAGAGAGAGAGAGAGAGAGAGACACACACACACACACACACACACACACACAAAGAGTGAAGGAGGGAGGGTGGGATAGAGTGAGTTGCAGAGAAACAAACACATCTAATGCCGACTTTGATCATTATTTCTAGTATATGTTATGATATTTTAATTAGATTATTGATTATATAGTTAATCCTTTACATTGCAAACGACTTGTAAAGATTAAAATTAATCTTAAGAATGCACCTTACAAAACAATATAGTATAATAACCAAGATGTAGGCTATTTACAGCCTGGTCAAAATAGAAGACTTTTGGAGTATTAGAGGAAAGTTCGACATTTTGTTTATGTCATCTCTGGCATCTCTGTGTACAGTTTAAACTTTCAAGAATCAATGCCCCAGTCCATATGGCTATAAATAAGTTATATATGTATTTTCTCGTAGTAAGTATTAGGAGCACTATAAAACTGACAACTGAAATGAGTTTTGTTATGTCCCACAACTACATACGTACAATTTACACACAAATATACACATAGATGGGTAGTATATTTAATCTGATCTGTAATATCCAATTACAAAGCATTGCGTACTTTTTCCGAACATACATGCATACATACATGCATACATACATACATACATACATACATATGTGCAAACTGTACACAACTTTGTGAAGAAGAAGCAGAAGAAGAAGAAGAAGAGGAGGAGGAGGAGAATAAGAATTAGAGGAGGAGGAGAAGAAAAAGAAGAAGAAGAGGATGAGAAGAAGAAGAAGAAGAAGACGAATGACACACTTTGTGGTCAAAAGATTTTCCGACAAAGACAGACATTGCAGAAGAGTGAACAAGCATCAGGAATATTCTGTGCGCTACAAATCTTATTAGTCAAACATTGGCAGAATCGACAATGACAGTAAAAAAGATGTTCAAAATAAGGATTTTGAATATATGTCAGGACCTTTGACTGGTTTATATCATACAACGGTTTCTTTCGATTTTTATTATTTGCATCGTTGTTTAATTCTAATTTACACGCTGTTAGGCACTGGTTGTGAAGCTGTCCAGTAGAGTGTCAAACTAATCTCAAACTTTTTGTAGATTTTCGATCGATATTTCAATGTTGCCTACTTCATGATCAATAATAGTATTTCTTGCCTCTGATGGCATGTTGCAGATGTTAATGGGAGCAAGTGGTGCTGAATCAGATATATAACATAAATCTGCATCTGAATGCTGACATGCATTTAATAACTTCTGCTTCTTCACTTTGGGTCATTGGTGTCAGATTAATTTTCAGAATTCCTACAAGGCCATTTGATACTATTGAGATTTGATGCAAATTTATTTTATTTTCACTTGATGAACTTGGTAGAAGAATAAGAGCCCATAACCTCTGAAAGCACCCCACGAGACATGTAAAACGGATGCTGTTAATGTTCCGTGCAAACTATTGTGCATCAACACCTGTATGAAAGATATGAGTGAGAGATGGTTCAAGAAGGCCGATATTCTAGGAACGAAGGGTTGGGGAAAGGGGAATTTGGAGACGCTCCAAGGTTGGCGAAAGATGAGTGACAATTGGATCGTGGATGTCTGAGTGGCGGGTGCCCGAGTGGTGGATCAATTAGATCCGAGTAGCAGAGGCCATTTAATAGCATTAGAAAAGACAGAGAGAACAGACAGTATGCCTGTGGACCAATGACTGGAGTGTCTCCATTAGTGTTCGTTAGTAATGTCAATCAACCAAATAACCCTTCTCTGGATGTGAGCCAGAATGTTAGTGTGTAGTAGTAGCAGAACCTTCCATTGCATGTCAACTGCCCAGCGGTTAGTTGACATGCTGTGCGTTGATTGACAGCCTGTGTGTGTCAAAAGAATTTGCTATCTTTTGGTCTAGAAGAAAAAGATATAGAAGCGTTCAGTAGATTTATAAAAAGTAACTGCTTCACAATAATACTCTACTGAATCCTTGCCGTACTAATATAAGGTATGGCCTCCAAATGGTAAGAATTAGAAGGCTTTTGTTAAGTAAATATACTTTCTAATCCCTCAAAGTTCACTGCTATTTTAGCATTATCCTTATTTCTATTTTATTCAACGTTCTCATCGTCAGAAAATTCTATTTCATAATGCATTTTCTCCCAAAAGTTCTCAAAAGATAAAAATCTCTCGTAAATCTTAAATTACAAGAAGCTAGTTTACTCTTTGAAATAAATATTGTCTATTCGGCACGTGGTGAATCAAGTTTGCCTAAAACTACTACTGATGAGTATTTTGTCTTTGATGTTTTAGAGAGTATGTTTTCAAAAAGAAATCGGAGCAAAAGGAAATAAATTCATTTTATGATTCCCTAACAGATAACGTGTTTGCAGTTCTTCTCTTTTTCTTGGTTTTCTCTGACCTTTCTGACACGGGTTTCAAGTGTAGGATCCCATTTAGACAAAAGTTCAATCAGCCCACGTAAGCTACCACTGTAAACATCGGCAATTAGAGATGAAGGGCACCACGAAATGTTAACTATCTTTCAGATAAAAATGAATTAATGCCAATCAGATGAGTAAAATACAAGACTGGTTAGCCTCCGCTACCACAATATGGTTATATGCAAGATGTCTATGAATATGTTTGAACGAATTCACTATTTGTGTGAGTTTATGAGGGTGTATGTGTGTGTGCGTATACATGCGTGCGTATATGTGAGTGCGTACGCGCGCATGTGTATAAACATACATAAATACATACATACATATATATATGAACACACACATATACATATATATGTACACACACTACACACACACACACACACACACACACACACACACACACACATATATATATCGTGACCGACTAGATTATCGGAAGTTGTTATACATTGCCGGTTACAATGCTCATTGCATCGTTTTAGTTTTCGCATGATGTCAACTCACTGACCATGCGAGCTGGCCTACATTTCCCCTGATCGGAGGCTATTCCGTTGTAAGGTTACCCATTTACAACTGAATGAACTGGAGCAGTGTTAAATGAAGTGTTTTGCTCAAGAACACAACGCACTGTTCGGTTTGGGAATCGAACTCACGATCGCTAGCTCGCCAGTGTAAGACCTTAACCACTAGGAGATGCGTCTTCATAGACACACACATATATTTGTATATGTATAAAATCGGTTAGTAGTTCCTAAATCCGGAAAGAAGCGCTCTCTAAAATTTTGATAAGTTACTTGGATCAAACGTGTTCTTCAATATCCTTGCTCTCTTGGTCAAGAAGTGTGTACATCGTTTACTCCCGTTAAGGTGCAGTCCAGATTGTTCTAAGCGCTTCCGTTTAATTTTGTACGGGTTATCCTTTTCTTCTAAGCACCATTCATAGCTGGCCAAAGGTGTAACATTGCGCCTCTTTGAAATCTTAAAAGAGGACTTGCGATTGTTAAGGCGTTGCTTGAAGTGAACCACTGTAGCTCCAACATATTCCCGTGTCTGTGTCCTAGTGCTGGTGGTGCTGCACCTGTTGGTGTTACCACAGCTATTGCTGCCGTTACTGTTGCTACTGCTAGACACGTTTCTGGTGCAACTGCTGTTATTACCGTTGCTGCTGGTATCGCTGCTGTTTTTGATATTGTTACTGGACGTAATGCTGGTGTTGCAGTGGTTGCTGTTGCCGCTGCCATCTCTGTCGTTGCTGCCTATACTGTTGGACGCGTTGTTGATGCTGCTGTTGCTGTTGTAGCAGTCGCTATATTTACCGTTGCCGCCGGACTTACTACCGGTGCTGCTGCCGCTGCTGCTGTAGTTTTTGTCGCTGTTGTTGTTACTGCTTGATACGTTGTTAGTGCTACTGTTGTTGCTGCTGCTCCCATCACTGTCACTGTTGTCGATTCTGCAGGACACCAACTCGGCCTCATAGACCACGGACTCTGAGTTGCATCGACCCCATCACTGAGCACTGCATGGGCATCATGCGTCTGTGCTGGGTTTAGAGGTGTTCACTAAAAAGTTTTTAATGCTGTGTGCATAACTGAAAGAGGCCCTAAAGTTGTGCTTATTAAACAATCATCTGTCCCAATGGGATTGCATGAAGTGCTTGTCCGCTAACCTAAGGAATATTATTCTCATACTGGTTTTGATATTGGATGAAAAAGGTTAGGTGAACCAAATGACTTTACGGTGGTGCTTCATTTTGTGGATGCTAGGCCTCGGCATAAAGGGATCAAGAATCCCGGTGAGCTTGCTTGGTTCGGGGTCTTTATTAACCTCCAGAAGTGAAGTATTTAGTTGGTGCCCTCATCAGAGGAAATTCATGTTTGAAACATGGAATTCCCTGCTTACCGACTATCAACCGGAAATCGTGCATATGCTGATCATTTCAGAATCAACTGGAACCGATTTAAGGCAGATAACACCATCTTCTCACTGAAAGATTGTTGCTCAATAGAATTTTTGAGTACGACCTTGGCTGACGAAGACCTTTTCCAATTTCCAGTTGTAGAGAGGTTATGTGCCTCCGGGCAACGAGTCTGACGGGCCACCTATACCGCTAAGAACGTTATACATACGAAGCAAATGGCCAATTCTGTAATGTAATCGGTACGTTTATAGGATGAGCTACACAAATGATGCTAAGAAAAGAAGCGCTGACTGCATTGAATGAAAATGTATCAATATGGTTGACAAACTACTAGTTTATTATATGAAACCGCGCTTTAGTGAGCAAGTAGATGTAGCGAGCTAGTCATTGATACTCAAGCAGATGCCCATATTTTTGATCAGTGTAGGAATCTCTCTGTGTATAGAAGCATAACCATACTTGATTCATGATAGATGTTTTTGTGGGGGCTTTGTCTATCAGACACAAATCAATGGCATGAAACTTCCCAACCAAGAAATGAAAGACGGGAGGTCAACTAATTTCTCGTGCCCAACAAAAAGAAAAAAAAAATGAAAAAATGGAATACATTGATCTTAAGGCCAAATTTTTAAGCAATGCTCAAGTGGAAGTCAAAGGAAGAAAGTAAAAAACATGGAAACAAGAGGTAAAATAGGTAAGGAACTAAGTTGTACATATATATATATAACAGCAGAAATTTCATAGCAAGATGAACACCTCGACTGGCCCACATAATATTGTTCAGATATTTGCAAAAATGTATGGTTAGAGGAGTGGCTGGGTGATTTAAAGTGAATAGCTGAAGCCGTGAAAGGGCTGGTAATTGCACCGAGCAATCTTTGACCACCATCATTAGGATCATGACTTTATATCTTCTACACTGCTCCCCCTTTCTTTTCAATCGTCCTTTACTGTCTTTCTGTTCTTATATGTGACCACAAAACTGCAGGTGTGTGTATTATCATGAAACTCATGTGAATATATGTACTCTAAAATAATTTATATTCTTGCTATGAAATTATCTTCGGCCAGCCATAGCTGACACTTGCGCAAAGGACAATGTATGCAATGGGATCAGATTTTGAAGTATGTGGTTTCTAAGCGGACTAATGAACCTTACAGTTACACATACACACACCACGCACACATGCACACATGCCGCATGTTGGGGTATGTGAATGTATATGTTCGTCTATCTATCTATCTATCTATCTATCTATCTATCTATCTATCTATCTATCTATCTTTTTTCTTTCTTTCTATAGGCAACAATTATATATGCAGACCAAACACACGCACGCATACACACATTTCCTTTTCTATATTGTTATTTATCCATTCAATATATAGATATCGATGAAGTATATATCAAGCAAGCATACGTACTATCGATATTATCGACTGAACATTTCAAGACAGTGCCGCAGCATATTTGCAGTCTAATGACTGGAACAACTAAAAGGCTATACATACATA
>NC_068982.1:109350333-109355915 GCF_001194135.2 Octopus bimaculoides
ATATATATATATATATATATATATATACCCATGTGTTTAAATATTAATGTATATATGTGTGTATATATACGCACATACATATACATACACGCGCATGCAAACATATAAATATATATATATATTATAAATATATACACGTATACATAAGTACATTTAAAGTTTATCTATGTACAAATATATATGTGTGGTGTGTGTACTTGTGTAAGCATGCATGTGCGCGCTTGTTCGTGCGTGTATACTAAATTACAAATAGCGTATCTCCATTCATATATCTATATATATTGTCTGCAGACAATTCATTTCGGTTTGATACGTAAAACATCAGCTTTAGATGATAATTGTTCATATTTCTAGACCGATTACTTGTGTTTGCATGTGCTGCGAACCGTATTTTGAAAAATATTAATGTGCACATATAAACACACCTATGCGTACATGAATTTGTCTGATTAGATATCTACACAATAAATTTAGCGAAAACAGCTAAATAATCTTTGTCAGTAACAGACTGGATATTTTACCGACTGATTGGTCAACTGGTTCATTGGTGGCCTTATAAAACCTTTTATGTTTCTAATCGAAGCGTTCAAAAAAGAATGCCGACCACTTTGGTTTCCGTTTGTAACAGCATTTCATGATTTTCAACGGTGAATTATTATGTCTACGAGCTGATATAATCTTCCCAGCCATCTTTTCATTTGCTTCGTTATATGTTGCTTTCAAATACTTTACCATAGGCATACATAAATAAGTTCACAATCTACGTATTTGTTGTATATGTGGTTGAGCATTGAAACTCCCTCAGATATCAGTTGCAACACATTAATATACAATAAAATTATGCCAACTGACTGTACACGCACTCACACACACACACACACGCACGCATACGCACGCACACGCACACGCACACCCACGAACATACGCACGCACACACACATACACACACACAGACACACACACAAGCACGCACGCAATGCTGCAACTGATTTGTGAAAACCGAATAACTGGGCAGGAAATAATTCTAGATGGACAACAAGGAAATTCTTTCAGAGACAAGTCCAGTCAACAAAGGTGTTAATATACTTCCCTGTAAGGTGACTAAATAGCAGAATCGGTAGCACGCCGAGAAAAATTCTTAATGGTATTTCATCGAATTTTACCGACGTCGACATTGCCTTTTATCCTTTCGGGGTCGATAAGTTCCATTTAAGTACCGGGGTCTATGCAATCCACTATTCTCATCCCTCAAAATTTCAGGTCTTGTATCTGTAGTAAAAAAAATATTACTTCTCTGTAAGGCGGTGAGCTGGTAGAATCATTAGCACATCGTGCAAAAGGATTAGCGGCATTTGCCTTCAATTCTTTCGTGGTCAGTCGATAAACTAAGTACCAGTTGATTGATGGAGCTGACGTAATCGACTTACTCCCTCTTCCAAAATTGCTGGCCTTGTGCCAAAAATTTGAAACCAATATTACTTCCCCGTGTGAAGGCAACGACTTTGCCTTTCATCCTTTTGGGGTAGATAAAATAAGTGTTAGTTGAACACAGGGGTCGATTTAATCGACACACCCTCTCCCCCGAGCTTGGACTTGTGTCAACATTTGAAACCAATATAAGTCATGTATATTTATGTGCACATATACTGAATTTTACGAAGAATAAGTTAGACAAACTCCAAAGGAAGAATATATCTCATAATGCTCTTGCAGTGCCAATGCTAGAAAGTAAGAGAACGTACTTACAGGCAAAATTTTCAAAATGTTTTATGTATTATTTCAATTTTATAAGTGGCTTGTAATTGTAATTTCCTCCTGGATTTCTGAATCCCTGCTTCTCAAGATCGGTGCTGAAGTAATTACATTACCATATACTTCAATACTCATAGGTATAGATCTAAAGTTATTGTCTGAGTTAATATCTACTGATGCTAAATTCGCTATACAAGTTTTTTTCTATTTATCTTTAACATCTGCTGCACATCTGATTGCTATAACTGAGCACATTTTCTTTTCACTACCACATATTGTTCTTAATTTGTTTTGCTCATATTCTACAAAGGTTTTGACAGGGATATTCCTATAGCATTCTTATTAGGCGTGGGTATATAGGAATTTATGAATATGTGGCTCAATGCGTGCATAGATCCTCTCAGTATCACTGCTGGTATAGAAGTAAACAGTGGTGGCTAGTATTTACTTCATCTTAATGCCAAGTTGCAAATCTCTGTTACTGTACCGTCTAGTGTGTCAACTATTTGTATTTGTAAGGAAACTGTAAAAATATTAAGTTATTCTTCACAGAATTCGAGCCAATAAGTAACGGACTGAGGACTTGTCTCTTCGAGAAAATCTATTGTGAATATATAGGTGAGTTAACATGTACATATATGTAGGCTCATATGAAAATATTTTAGCTCTTATGTAATGGATGTGCATGTATCTTCAGTACCCACGAGTGTGTGTTTACTACCCTTTAAGTATGTGTACGTATGCTATATGATTCTGCGATTGTGTATACATTCATTTCAAGAAGCTCAAATGAAGAATCCTTGGGATATTTTCTACTTATCTACATTGGACAATTAATCAATTGTATTTGAGGACACGAGTGAGTTTCTTTTGTTCTTTCTCGGAGAACCTTAATATTCTAAAGTTTTTAAGCAAGTCGGCTGTTATACAGCTCAGTTCACCTATAATAATAAATGTAAACGAAAATCTATAGCCTGTACGTTTTTTTTTTATTTGTTCACCATAGTTCTGTTTTTCTCCAATATTTTAGTTGAAAGATTTCCATTGAATGGGTAGCTCATCTGTCTAACAGTGCGTTATTTTTGCTCCCAGTCTCATAGAACAGTGTCTGGCCTATTTGTATTCAATTAGATTGCTGTTTTTATTGGAATGTTCCTTCAGTTCCTTTATTTTGAACGTTATGGATACATCCGGTCTTTGTGTGCTTTGGTGTGGCTGTCAGAGCACTTCATCTTGTAGATGATTTTAGTGACAATGTTGTGTCTCATGCGAAGGTAGTATTTGGCGTGCATTTTGTGGTAAGCTGCTTGATCCGTCTGTTACTACACAAAGAAGCCGTTCCACATTTTACTTCTGCCTAACATCATTATCATCATCGAAATTTCTCACACAGAGCTGCTGCTGCTGCTGTTACTACTACTACTACTACTACTACTACTACTACTACTACTACTACTACTATTACTACTACTACTACTACTACTACTACTACTACTACTACTACTACTACTACTACTACTACTACTACTACTACTACTACTACTACTACTACTACTACTACTACTACATATGAAGCTAAATGAAACAACGTACACGTTTAATTATTAACGAAAATATAAACGTAATTTATAAGGTAAATTGAAAGAAATCGTTTTTCCCCCTCATAATATTCATTCAGATGTAAATCTCATTGGATTCGGTTTTTTTCTGTCAATACAAACATCGCATTGGTCGGGACAGATATGTAAAGATGAGGTTATTGATCTAAAAATAATTTGGTTAATCAATGGTTTATTGAGTTCAAAAATGTAGGTGTGTGAAAAAAATCTGAAATAATTCGATGCGTGTCTTAAGGATATTTGTGCATAGCAGTTAGATAGATTGTCAATATTTTTATGTTGCTGAGTTGCACTTTGAATTCTCACCTTTTCTGGTTCATTATAAATTTTCAATGTTAAAACGTATTTTTGCTGTTCAGTAATGCATTTTTGCAGCTGTGTCTATCACTACAGCTAATCGTATAAATGATTATTATGTTCATATATATAAAAATAAATGTCTATTTGAAACTCAAACTAAAATGAATACGTTTCAAACGCTGACATTACATAAAATAAATGAAAAAAACCCCCAGAAAATGATTAGCCATAAATATCTGAGAGTTAAAAAGTACAGGACGTCAGAGATTTGTGACAATACCAATTTCACATGCATTTGTGAAGTAAATGAAATAGCCACAACTGGGAATAGAAATAGACTTTGCATGCTTGGAGCTTACTGTACGTAGGAGTTTAGTAATATTACATTGCACATTAATAAACATGCGCATGCATACCTTTGTATGTGTGTGTTTGTTTGTTTGTGTGTGTGTGTATGCACGTACATACATTCATGCATGTACATATCTTTGTGCATACATAGTGTAGATGGAGTTCTAATCCCTTTTATGATGACTGATAAGTCATGGCGAGGTTTAAACTCAGAAAACAACCTAACGGTTTCACAAGTCCATTGTTTTATACTAGCACTTTGTTTATCGATTCCAAAAGCATGAAAGGCAACGTGATCCACAAAGAATTTTGAACCCAAAACACTTATGCCAATTTGCCAATTTGCCAATTCTATCTACTACTACTACTACTGCTGCTGCTGCTGCTGCTACTACTACTACTACTACTACTACTACTACTACTACTACTACTACTACTACTACTACTACTATTTAAAAACAATCCCCTTGCAACTTAGAGTTTCGTAGGCTTGTGACAAGAAGCTAGATCGTTGCTTGAAAGCTGACGAGCTGGGCTGTGCCTCTTTCTTTCGTTTTCCCACTCGTATATATATATAATGGACCTTCCGTGGTCCATAAAATAAAGTTTATATTGTTGAAGTTATCGACTATCCCCTTCCCTCAAAATTCCAAACTCTGTACGTATTATTATTATTATTATTGTTATTATTATTACTATTATTATTATTATTATTATTATTATTATTATTATTATTATTTTATACGTTTAGGGTAATATCTTCCTAGATGATGCCCTAAACTTTAACTCGTTGGAAACGCTTAAACTGGACTGTAAAGGGCCAGTCTTGTCACACACATCGGTTCATGATAATTCTGCCGGAGGAGTACTCAGCGACTTACACTCTAATTCCAAGAATAGGTTTTTCATTTGATTGGATAACTGGAATATTCGCAGTCAAATGTGGCGGTGATTCCTTTACTTCTGTATATCTGTATAATAATATGATAGATATAAAAAAATATCGGCGAAATCATGACGGAAAATAAATCAGGAACATATTTTAAAATAAATAGACATATTTTACATAAAATTATGTATTACCATCAAGTAAACTATGAAAAATCTGTTTGAAAATGACCGTCTCATTAGAAAAAAGAGTGAAGTGAAGAAATATCAGGTTTTGAATTAAGGCTGTTGAAAATTTCATTCAAGAATCCTTAAACATACGAATTTAAAGTGAAAACCAAAACAGAGACAGAGTTTACCAAACCATTATTATTTAGTGTATCTCATCATACGAGAATCAGGATCATAACATTTTAATCTCCAGGCGATTGATGTAATGGTTCTTGACTCATTCATTGTATATATATATATATATATATATATATATATGTATTTCGCATTACGTTGAGAAGCAGAGCACGGTACCAGAATTTTGGACTCGGATGAAATATAACAGACTGCTCCAAATCGTTCTTGGGATATTCGAATAAGTGGAGCATGGGCTGGCTAGTTTGTGCTGGCATCGATATGTAAAAGCTGTAATAAGGGAATCTCCATGCATATATATATATA
>NC_068982.1:109356009-109365645 GCF_001194135.2 Octopus bimaculoides
AAATAATAAAGGTGGCTTATTCGCAATTTATAACCGAACGGCAGAACTATAGACGTCACTAAAGTGATAAAGAGTACTAGTTAGCACAGAATTGCTAGAAATAAGAGTCAAAAGCATTTATAACCACGATGAAGCACTTATCTTATGACTGACAAGGGAGGCAAGCTTAAAAATGGATATAATTCTAAACAAAATGAGGTGATCACGATTGGAACACCTTTAATCATAAGTCTGTTCAATCAGGGTTGATCTAAACATCAACAATAACATCGATGTAATGAAGCCAAAATATATTTATATTTGTTGAGGCATGCATGGAAATGAGGTAAAGAAATTTACTCTGCAACTATATTTTTCGACTTCGATCCGGCTACTCGGCATGTGTGCATGTGTGTCACTGCTTGTGTTCTTGTAGTGAAACAAATAGATATCGACAAAATAAGTAACAGACTGAAATAAGTTCATGGTTGTAATATGATCGATTAAATCCTTGATATCGGTACTGCAGCAGTTCAGTGATTTACATCCATAAAATAATAAAAGTTGTATAATACTATTTAACCTGTTGTTTTGTGAACAATTATACTTTCTTATACAAATAGAATAAACGATAAATAACTATAATCCTTGATAGAACCAAGTTATTATTCTTAAAAACTGAACTTCACTTGTGCTATTTCCACGTAAGAAATTATAAGAAATTCAGTTATATAGTTGTTGCATATCCATGATTATATTTGTGTACTTGTACATCTGTAGCAATAGATGTATAACTTTAGCATAAGTGGTTGTTTTCTGAAAAAATTACTATTTCATAGTAATAATTTTAATAATGCTTAGTAAGATTGTACGTATGCTTATAAATTGAACCAAAGTGATACAATTACAAATATATAGCAATCAATTTCTTATCTTGAAACATATCAATACGTTTAACTCAATTTACTTCTTGAATATTGAGAAATCTGCACATAGCATATACTGGTTAAATGTGAGTGTGCTTGTGCACGCACGTGTGCGTAGGAGGTGGGATTCAAATTGACATTTTAGAATAAGCAAAACAGTATCTAAACATCTAAACATTGATGTGCGGATTCCCTAGTTTTCTTATAAAGAAACTAGATAAATATCTGAATTTAGATTTTAAAGTAACACAATATATATATGTATATCTCCTGAAAAATTCAATAAATTTCAGTAATAAGTAGATAAGAAACCGGCATTTCAAATTCCGTATCTCATACTGTACTGCTTTTTAAAGAAAGAATGAGGAGACCTGTTCAGAAGTGAACTACTGAAATAACTGAAAATAATTAACATATAACTAAAATAACTGAAAATAATTTAACATTGCGGACGTCGAACCTAACCATAAGAGAAAGAATGTAAGACAATATTTTCTAGTATCATTGTTTAATGTAATGAAACTTCTTTCAGAAACAGTTTATAACATTCTAATGAATATCCAATACTTGCTTCAGTAAAATAAAGATCAAAGGCTTGAGTTATGATACCTTAGAGAATATTTTTATAGCATACAATATATTTTCTGCAAGTGATTCATGTGAAATCTTCACCGACGACTAATGCTGAACTTGTTTTATCCAAATGTTGCAATTTTGTTAAGTTAGCAAGTAACGTCATTGATATATTAACTGTAGTAGAGTTTTAACGTTTACAGACAATTCGATAGTATGTTATTGTGAATGATATCTCATCACTATTATCTGTCACACTAAATAGTAAAATGAACGAAGACTTCTTTTTTTAAATATCCAAGATCTCTGTCATGTAAAACCAATTCCCAATGAAATCAACAAGTACCACAAATATATCCTATACCATGATATTATAGTCATGTGTGAAAATAATAATAGAAAGAAGTGGGAGATTTTGAAAGGAATAAAGAACTAAAAGAAAAAATGACAAGAAAATGAAGGAGGATTTGAAAGAACATTTAGGAAAAAGAGAAAAAAACGAAAATGTAAGGAATAAGCATAAACAGTTATAATTAAGAAAATAACGAAGATAGCATTTGAGATAAATATATGAAGGTTGAGAGAGTGAGAGTGAAAGAGGCAAAGTGAAAGATAGATAAAATATAAAGAATGTGTAAAGGCGCAAAGACAAAAATACCGAAGAAAAAAGTACATGAAGGAGGTAGTAGGGGAAAAAAGGGATTATATGTATATAAGCATATGTGAATGTCTCCGTGTATATATATGCATATATATAGATATATATATATACACACATATGTACAAATGTACATACCTGTATAAATGTACAAACCTGTGTATATATACATATGTGTGTGTGTACGTATATATATATATATATATATACACACACACATATACGTATATATATACGGATATATATATATATATATATGTGTGTGTGTGTGTATTTGTGTGTGTATGTATCTATATATGTATATGTATATATGCATGTATATGTGTGTACGTATGTTTGTGTTTCAGTGCATATGTGTGTATGTGTGAGTGTATGTATGTGAGCGTATGTGTGTGTGTGTGTATGTGTGTGTGCATGTGTGTGTGTGTGTGTGTGCGTAAACTATATATGTACCTATATCGATGAGTTTGTTCTCGTGTATATTTGCGTGGTAAGGAGAGAACCAGCGATAGATAGAGAGGACGTGATCGAGCGCGAGTGAATGAGAGAGTGTAGGAGATAGTAAATGGAGAGCACGGTTTTAAATAAAGAAAATAAATAAATTAGACGAATGAGCGAAAAAATGTACTAGTTGGTTTTTAGGAAAAAATGTTTCTTCAGTGCACATTGATCACGTGGTGAGGGTATGGCACCGTAACCTGCAGTTCATGCAAATTTCTAAATCGTTAATGCAGTTGTTGTTGCTGCTATTACTGTATTGGTTACTGTTGTAATCTTACCGAAACTTAAGCGAGTAAAAGATCCAAGCAAACTGCATATTTTACGTTTTATTTTGTGTGCGTACTGTTGTATGTATATCGATGACTGTTTGCTATTCTCTGTTCGTGTGTTTATGTTTGTTGTATCCTTACACTTCTAGAAACCTTTTTCAGAAATAGGAAGTAGAAAGCGTTAGCAAATAACTTAATAACTAAAAGATAGAAAGATTGAGACACAGTTTGGTGTTTTTTGTTTGTTTTATTTTGGTAATTTTACCCTTGTCTATTTTCATACATTCAGTTCCAAATAAAAATGCTTTGGCTTGCTACGAAGAAAGTCTTTGACATTTTCCTATGATACTTGCCTTCGGCTAAAGAATTGGCGTCGTCTTTGGTTGGTTTATTGTTTTTGTTAATTGTTAACTGCTATTGGAGTTATTTATATTGTTGCTCTCGTTGCTCCGAGTGCTAATATTGTTGATCTCTCGCATTTGTTGTTTATTATTGTTACAGTACTGTTATTAATATTGCAATTCTTTTCTGTATTAAAGAAGTCATGGCGTAGATGGATTCTGATTCTTGTCAAAACACACTCACTCATACACACACACACACGCACGCACGCACGCACGCACACACACACGTACATACGTACGCACACATACACTTACATTCTCTCTCATTCAAACATCCGCAGTTGTGACGTGACTAACGCTATCACAAATTTATTTAAAATATTGCCCTTTTAAAATAAAATAGTCGTGAATAGGGAAACATTGCCATAACCCTTCAAGTATCTCTTGCACTGATGTATAGCAGATTGATTAGGTTGATACTGTTAATGTTGTGTCTAGATATTTACAAGCTGTGAGAGGAATAGATGTGGAAGAAATTACAAAGAACTTTATTCCTAAGGAAAACTATTAGAAAAAGTTCTTAGTGCGATGTTGAGAGATTGTGGCATAATCAGTTTGACAGAAAATGATATATGGGAGAAAGAACTGAGTTTAGGCAGAGCATATAAATTGAATTTCAGAAGAGCAGGGATCCTTATACTGGCAGTTGAAAACACCTAAAACATCTAGAATAAAAAAAACAAAAAAAACTCGATGATAAGTTTGTAGTTGATGAATAGTAACTTGTGCAGGTTTGCTTATCAGGTAGTGTGTATTGCATGGTTGTTGCACCGCTCAGATGTATGATCAATATTACAGGGATGTGATGTTTCCTTTATGTATGAATGCAAACTGTCATATACAGTGGCGAATGAATCACTATACTGAAAAATGAAAGTGTGTCAACCTACGTCACGATGAAGCAACTTGACACAAAGTTGCCTAAGAAAGGGTGAAGATATTCATATTAGACACGGTTGAAAGCTTTTGTCGGACATCAGTAGTCGTAGAAAAATATCCTTGAAACAAAGGAAGAAAAGTTTACAATAGATGTCATTCAGTGATAGAGTTACTGCCAGTACTGTTTGACCAGACCTATATTGGTGGCATTCCCAGTCAGATACGGCTCTTCCATCTCTATCCGGACACAATGTAGCTCTCGTTCTTTGTCATCCGTCTTTCTTGAGAGAAGATGGAGTTTTGTACCATGTAAGTCAGGATTTGACCTCAATCACAATATGAGAGACGCAACTCCATCCTGTATTGTTGCTGGTACCTTCTACAGTTGTAGTGAAGCGACCTCTTTAGAATTCAAATCTCGATTGAGTGTATAGAGATCATGGGTTGCCCAGAATCGAGAATCTCCATATCTATCTCGTATGTTGACATCAGTTTGACTGCTGGGGTTGACGGAAGACAATCACATCAAACACGAGAACTCCATAGGGGTTTTACACCAAGATTATTAAAAAGTTTAGTCTCTAGCCTTTGTTCAATAAAACAGTAATTCTATTTATCCACAACTACTGATCTGTAACCATGGAAATTGGCCTATATCATATACTGTCGGCCGGAGTCAGTTGATCGCAGGACTCGTATCGGGTAGAATAGTCACATCTTGAAGTAGTGATTAAAATCACTACAAATTACCAAAATAATGTATGTAGGACTATATTATCTAGTATTGTCCTAAATATATAATACTTTTCTCTTATTTTAAGACGATGGGTTGTGATTTTACAGATAGATAGCAGCTATTTCTAGTAAGACAATCTATCATGTATCTTAAGTAGCTCAGTGAAAACTAAATTTGTGTTAATAATAGTATATCTAATCGAGCAGACCTGTGATTAAAGGCATTGAAAGATTTTCTTTCTTGGATATAAACTCATTATTTAGAGCCTTGATATAGTGGTAAAGCCTAAATCAGCGGTTCTTATCTTGTGTGCTAGCTACCTTTGGAGATAGAAAGTAGAAAAAGGGTGCTACGAGGTCGTTGGATGTTTAGCAAGTCGTAACGTTTCATAAGAATAAAAATATATAAGCAGTTGCATCAAAAGAAAGCCATTATAGGCATTTAATATCACGTAAGATCATTAAATTTTTTCGTGGCCGTCTAGATATTTTTATGTGTTATCATATAGCTTTTACTGGGAATATCAATGTAATATTTTTTATTTGTATCGAGAAATCGATTGCAATTACTTTCTCCTTTTGAATCACACCTTTTAACAGTCCAAGTGCGATAAAATGTTACCAATTAAGTACTGGTATTAACATAATCAACTACTCTCTCTCTCCCTTCCCCTCTCTTTCTCTTTCTTTCTCTCTCACTAAGTTTGTATCTGTAGGCATAAGGTAAAAAATTAATATTATGGTCATATAATATTTCATTGGTTGATAACAGAAAGATGATGCTTTGAAGGTAACTATAGATGATGGTAATCTCTCGTAGTCCGAGAAAGGCGGCTCTGTAATTTCTTGCTGAACAACCTGCACAAATGATTTGTTTATAGTGATAAAATGTTTGTGCTATACATTGCCTGAATAAGTGCGCAGTGTACCACACCGTGTACCAGGTGTCGAAGTGATCACAGAACGACTTGAGATGAAATGTTTTGCTCAAGAGCACAACGCACTATACCGTCCAAGAATTGAAACCTCGATCTCGCGAGCAACACAACCATTACGCTATGCGCCTTCACAAATATAGATACTCAATTGTAATAAACATTTTATACATATTATCTATGGAAATGGCGTAGGGATGCATGAATTGATCATCTGCTTAACATTTCCGTTTAGGTCTCTAAAACTGAAATTATTGAAATTATGCCAGGGAAGAATTTCTTTTTGTTTGACCAAGTTTAATAGTTAAGAAAAACCTATTGCATATCAGTATTTAGTTCGAATATATTCACTTTCCTTTCAGGAAAGCCTTTACATGTGAGGAAATATTCGAACTGCTAGAAATAGCAGCCATATTTTTCTCAAAATTCTTCACCTCTTAAATAAGCATTGTACTCTCTATTATATTAAACAGCAGGGATAGTCACGATTGGAATAACTTTGATCATTTCTCTGCTCGAACAGAGTTGAGTTGGGTGTAAAAATCACGTATTGTAATCTCCTCAAATAATTCACAAAGTGTCCATACATTTGCTCAGTCAATTTTTTTTAAACAGTAGATCTTAATTCTTATCCTAATCTTTCACATGTTTTTCGTTTCCAATATTAAAATCTATTGTTTTAAAACTTAGTTCTTCATTATTCCTTTTTGGAAGATTACTGCATCTTTGGAATATTTCTCTTTCTCTACAATATTATTCTCAATATTTGTAACCTTCACATACTCTAATTAGCTTATCTGTTGTTCTTTTTTTATGATATTGTATATTTAGCATTTAATATCATTAGTAATAATAAAAGAAAGAAAACAAATTCCTTTGAAGTGTTTATGTGAATTTGTGAGCGCGCACACACACAACACGCACATACACACAACACATACACAACACACACGTAACGTTTATGATATTATTAACAGCTGCTATATTATCAACAAAGACAACATCACGGTGACGTAAACAACGAGAAAAAAGAACGTCGATATTTAGAATCCTATTTATGATGGCAATGATGGCTATAAAAAAACGGCAGCAATAATGGTGGATACGAGAATGACAATACAAACGACAATGAAGATGATTATGATGAAGAGAAAAAGAAGGAAGTCTATGAGGTTGATGACAATGATGACAACTGCAACAAAGACAATCGTGACTGAAAGGCTTTTCACAAAGGAACCATTGTGCCAGTTGAGGAAGACATATGTAATTTTCTCTTGGTAGTCTCCAGTAAAGAATTTAAGCAATGACAGATGTGAATGCGAATTAATTCAGAATTCCAGGTATATCTTCTTCAACTACTGTATTGTTCAAACATGCACATCTACTTGGACACCAGTAGGTGGTGATAATGAAGATAATGGATTGGTACGAGAGAAGATAAAATTAAAACAAATCGTTTAGTTGGTTGACTATTCCATCGTGATTAGATAAGGTTTTGGAATAAAATCAACGGAGGTGAGATAGAAGAAGAGTATAGAACAATATCGATCCGTTTGTATCCTATAGAGAGTGATGGTCTAGTAGTTTGCCAAGCTATAAACATGGAAAAAGCAACAAAAATAAAACACACACAAAAAAGCCAGTTTCTCCCAGATTTACTTGGTAAAAAGAAATATAATACCAATGATGATAATAGACTTTCTCATCCAGAACAACGAATGAGCGCCCAGTTGTTCGATCAACTGAAATATATACTAAATTAGCGTGTAAGTGGCTAAATGTTCCACTGACACGTTCTCTCTTAACGTAATTTTCAAGTAGAATTGGCGTGGCATAGTGTGAAAAATTGGAGTTTTCAATTACAGGTGCTGCCCATCCATTGGGCTTCCATGCAGTTTCCATTTCCTTAGTTTCACTCACAGGAATGGGTCAAATCGAAGATATGGTAAAGAAAGAAAAAAAACCTTGCCAATATGCTACGCAATAGAAACGAACCTGAAACTTCATGTTTGCGAAGCAAATTTCTAAACAGTCCAATAATAATACACTAGGTTCACTCTTCTTTTCAACTAATATAAAAGCTGTGCTTCGACAGAAATAATTATTTAGAAGAAGTATACAATAGAACATGATCCCTGGGTGGAGGAATTCAGACGGCGTTTAGAGAGAAGTGAACGGTTTATAATATCACAAGAAAATGGCAAAAAGGCAACGAAAATTTCTTAGTTAAGTTAATCATCATTAAATAGTAATATCAAGAATATTTTAAGAGATTAAGTAAGGGATCTAGATAAATCCATTCCGTGCAGTTTCTTATATATACATATATACTCCATATGGGAGCCTGCAAGAAAGAAAGAACATTATATCTACGACCATAATTTAGGTTTAATACTCCTAATTTCCACTACCTAATTTTATTAGAAGACGATACACATAGTGAATATAAACGTCGGTTAAATGTGAAAGCATCACTGCTTAGCTAGCTAGAAGGCATGAGTTCAATTCTTGGGTTGTACTCACTGGCCAGCGTGTAACAACCTAGCAGCATTGCAAGTTGTTGACTAACTGGGAAGGAGATTATCCAAGGACAACGGAATAAGAACAATTTCCCCTCGTGGATTTAATGAATTATACAACTCTGATAACATTACCGAATTCGACAGGCACCGGAAGAAGGCCAAAATGTCTCGCAGCTGAAACATTGAGTACAATAATCAAGATGAAGGCACAAGAACGAATATACTAGTGAGATGTAATTGTTTAAAAGTTTTACCCTGCAACTGTTTTAAAAAGCTGAACAATAATGAAGCTACAAACATTCATCTGTATTCTCTCAATTTAAGCATGGGTGGCATTGATCAATTCAGGATAGCAAGGGATAGGCGACTAATCATAAGCATTTTACAAAACATATCATTCTTATTTCCCCCGATTCTCTTTTTATCACTGACACACTTTTCACATTGATCTTCTTCCACCGCTGCTGAGATATCACAGAAATGCACGAATTCAATAGAACTTATGGTATCAGTAAAAAGGTAAAAACTAGTGAGTTTATTTGTTTAAGTATAAGTACGATCATTTATATTTATGTAAGGATGTAAAAAAAATATATATGCGTATGTAAGCATGTATACACACACACACACACACACACACACACACACACACACACACATATATATATCCGAAAGTTTTCCATTAAGATTTGTGATTAAATTAGTGTGTAAGGTTGTTTATGATGAATTTGCCATTTCGATGGGTGTTCAGAGCACACCTGGCACACCCAGGATATATACCCCTGATATATATATATATATATATATATATATATATATATATATGTATGTGTGTATGTATGTATGTATGTATGTATGTGTGTATGTGCGTGTGTGTGTTTGTGTATTGTTCAAATACCTGCCCCTGGTCACTTTTGGTTATTTATCGCAGTTCATTTTTGTTTATATATACTCTTTTACTCTATTACTTGTTTCAGTCATTTGACTGTAGCCATGCTGGAGCACCGCCTTTAGTCGACCCCAGGACTTATTCTTTGTAAGCCTAGTACTTATTCTATCGGTCTCTTTTGCCGAACCGCTAAATTATGGGAACGTAAACACACCAGCATCGGTTGTCAAGTGATGTTGGGGGGACAAACACACACACACACACACACATGCATATATATACGACGGGCTTCTTTCAGTTTCCGTCTACCAAATCCACTCACAAGGCTTTGGTCGGCCCGAGTCTATAGTAGAAGACACTTGCCCA
>NC_068982.1:109365964-109373983 GCF_001194135.2 Octopus bimaculoides
CACACACACACACACACACACACACACACACACACACACACACACACACGTGCGCAGTTATTTTGGTGTGGTTAAGAAGCTCGTTTCGAAATCGCATGGTTTCGGGTTCAGTTCTAGTGTGCGGCATATTGGGTGTATTTTATTATAGTCTTGGGGCAATCAATGCCTTAGAATCTGGTAGACTGGAATATATATAAAAATATTTAATATTGTCTATCTATCTATTTATCTATCTATCTCTATTTATATGTGTATGTGTGTTTGTGTTTGTCATTGTATCCGGTGTTGGTTAGTTTACATCCCGGTAAATTACTGGTCCGACAAAGAGGCTGATAGAATAAGTAACAGACTGAAAAAGTAAGTACCGGGGTTGATTTGTTTGACTAAACGCTTAAAGATGGTACCTCAACATAGCCGCAGTTCAAAGACTGGCACAAGGAAAAAATAAATGATAACACTTATGTATAATTTCACACATATATGTTCTTTGTCTATCTCCTTAACGTCTTGGAGATTTTAGGTATAATTATACTAATGTGTCCATCTGTTCTAATTTAATTAAATTTTATGTCTTTGTGCAGCTGAGGATTGCTCTGCATTGCAAATTGATGTAATGATTGCATTGTTCAATTAAATGGAGTTTCATGAAACGATCGTACTGCATTACCTCTGCATATCCTTGTTGCTTATTTTGATTTTAATCACCATACTTTGAAATTGTATGGATAATACCGTACCAAATTCTGGTGCCTCAATTTAAGTACCATATTCATCTGAATCTAAATTTTCACACACACATACACACACATATATAGACTGACACATAGATACAAACATTTATAGGAACACACACAGATTGACGAACATATAAGCACGCTCATACGTAATTCTTTGAGCTATTTGTGTTTGAATGAGTATTCACTTGTCTCGTTCTGAATGGAGAAAATGCATTTTACTAACTAATTCTTCTTGAAAACATACATAATTGATGACCAAGATGTTTTCGCAGAGATAATGTTGTCCAGAGAATGGTGATTTCATTTCCTTTTGCCTTAAATGGTCTTACTCCTGACACTCTACAAACTAAACTTAATTGCAGTCTCAACTGTTTATCATTGTTTATGATTGAATCATAAGTACAGATATTACAGCAGTGTAAGATAACCAGGTCAAACCCTTCACTACTAACAACAAAAACTATAACTACAGAAAAGTAGCAACAATAATAGTAAATTAATGAGGCCTGTTTTAGCATATCGCATGTCTTGCGACGAGGCTTCATAACATAAATTGGTTAGAATCTTTTATCGAACATGTTCAGAATAAATTATTTCTTGTGATAAATAAACAGACTCGCTTACACACACACACACACACGCACACACACACACACACACACACACACACACACACACACACACACACACACACACACACACACACACACACATACAAATGAATTCGATGATAGATTCCATAGTATGACGAAATGTAGTGATTAAGAAAGAAGGAAAAAAGAGAACATTAATTGATAGCAATCATTCTCTGGTCGCGAAAGCAAGGGAGACGACCTCGAATGTATTTCGTCTCTTGCCGTTGTCAGCGGAAGTGTCGTCTTCATTTTCGTTGAAGGTTCTGTAGTAAGAGCCTTATTAAATAAAAACGATCATGAAATGCATTTAATGGCACTGGAGAATGAAATCAATTCGTAATTCAAGCAGCGTAGTTATGTAATAAATATGGGCTTCATTATTTCCAGTAGTTTCAATTTGAGAAATAGATGCAGTAGGTTTTCAATATAGTGAGTAGGGAAACATATACGGCGTTAGATGCAACAGTAGGTGAATTGAGATAGCTATAGTCAATTATGATAATTAATCTTAATTATTAATTCAGTTATGAATAAATGATTAGCATCCACTTTACTGCATTTTTTAAATATAATCTGTTATAACTTATTCTAATATTGTCCGTATATGATTCATTTTGCCTCATCGAGTTAAAAACAAATGGTTTATTATCTTGTTGCCCATGCCTTTATCTATCTATCTATCTATCTATCTATCTATCTATCTATCTATCTATCTATCTATCTATCTATCTATCTATCTATCTATCTGTCTGTCTGTCTGTCTGTCTGTCTCCCAGACTAAATGTCTGTTTATGCCTATTTATTAGTACTGTCGTACTGAGTGTACGCTTTATCTGTCAGACTAAATATGTATATACATTTTCTATATATAAAAAAAAAAAAACAGAAAGTAAAGAATATTTTTAGAGCTCTATATAATTTTAGAAGTTATTCAGTGTACCATGCGCATGTCAAGAATTTACCGCTCGTTATAATGACAAACAACATTTATTTGTAATATATCAGATCATCCTTATGAACGAAAAAATTTTTTGGAAAAGACGACTTTAATGTATATGTCTGCTACAAACTTAAATTAAAAGAGGACTTAGACTTTATCTTAATTCTGTTGTTCAACGCTTTATCGATTAAGCCATGACATTCCATCAACTTCTAAAAATAGAACTATAAATATACAAATAAAATACATAAATAAAGTAGAAAATAAACAAACATAAAGATAAAATAAAAAATAAAATACTATCCTTCACCAGACTGCAAGTGATATTGTCACTTGTGTGCTATATCACTAAACATTCTGGTATTCACAAACAACCTGAGAAATGAGCAATAGAGAAAGAGAATAACAGCAAAAAACAAAAAACAAAAACAAAAACAAAAAATTCATTTCCCATTAGAAGATACATAATACTATTAACGTTACATATATACAGCTAAGACGAAGAGGGAAGAACGTCTGTTATATGCGTACGTTCGTGGTATAAATGGCGGTGACGATGGTGAAATTTATCTCATCAAAATAGACATGACAATTGTGAATTATTAAAAAGTAAAAAACGAGAATAAAAAAATCAACCAAAACAAATACCAACAGGTCATGAAAGAATGATCAGAGAGAATATAACAGCTGTTAGTGAACCGTGTAGGTTCCAGTATGTAGATAAACATCATAAGAAGTGGCTTATATCTCGCTATGTATTTAAATGTATGTGACGCTTGTGGTTCATAGAGTTATTGCTGTTGTTGTTATTGAGTGAGAGCAGTGCAAGCCATCAAAGTGACACTGGGGTATAAATATACGAAGCCCAGTCTACCAATCATGACGACCCGTCTGATAAAGGTAAACCAAGCACATGCATCATAATCATATGTGCGCGACATGGCGATCTCATATCAAGATAAACAGCACATGACCTTGCAGGTAGGGCCCAATTAGAAATTTCTTCAGGTCGAGTAGCCCATCCCGTTCAAATGGTTCCTGAATAAGGACTGTTTAAGGATGTTGAACAAAACACCCATGTTTCCAAAGGTGAATTACCTAAACCCCAAAGAATTTCTCTCAACACATGATTATGATGCTCCCAAGTACTTCTCCTCATGATCAGAGATGCACATATCGTCAAACACTAAGGGACATACTCAACTGGTTAAGGTCAAGTAACTGAGAAGCAAATCTGTGGTATTGAGCAGAATATTTGCTCTTGCCCATCTTTCATACCAAGACAAAACAAAGTACATGATAACACTTCCAATCAGTTAAGATCAGAGACCATGAGAGCCACTGCCAGGTACTGCATCAGGCATTTATTATTATTATTATTATTATTATTATTATTATTATTATTATTATTATTATTATTATTATTATTATTGTCATCGTCGTCGTTGTCGTTGTTTCCAGTTGTCTTTTTTTCTCGAGTGCTTTCTCTGCCCAAGTGAGCGCAGTTCTATATGTCTTGGTTACACGGGACTAAATTTTACACGTTAGAAAATTAATGATGTGGTAGATTTGTGATAACTGTCAACGTCATTTGGTACGGAGTCTAAGATTCTGGAAAATAAACCTTTTCCCAGTAAACTAATTGGGAGTAGGTATACAAGTACAGTTTCTTGTAACTCAGGAAGACACATTTCGACCATTTTTAGTTAGAAGGAAGTGACGAATCACGCATTGTGGCAAGATTAAGAAGATCCCTAAGTGCCATACAAGTGGTGGCACCGACCATTCGAAATCAAAAGTAAGAAGGCTCCGCTTACAGCCTGCATTACAACCACAACAGCAATAACAGCAGTTGTATTAGCATACCAAACAACAGCAACAAGAATAAAGCAGTGACTACAAATCTACAAACTGCAGAAGGAACCAGGTATCATTGATCAAAGAAGCTTCATAAACAATGTCATCATCATAAACACACACATGTACACACACGTTGAGACACAGAGGTGTTTCTACTCTCTTCTGATTTTTCATCAAGTGACCGGAGGGGAGAGATGGAGGGGAAGAAAACCGGATAGATATTAGTAGTGAAAACGAGGACCGCGATCAGTTATCCAATTCCCCAAACCAGAAGGGTTACCATGCCGAAAGTGATGGAAGTGAATATGAGGCCTCAAGTAAATCTCAAGCCAGCAACCTCTCACAAGAACGTCCCCATTAACAAGTATAACAACAACATCAAATGTGACATCAACAAGAACATATGCAACAACAATCAGAATAAAAATATCAACATCAAGAATCAAAGTATCATATAAGTAACTAAAGAAAAACTACAGGAAAACCCCCACATAGCAATAACAAGAATATCAATAATAGCAACAAGTGTACCAACATAAAATAATCAACAAAAACAGCAAATCCTGCTTGCAAAAAGGTTGGCACTTTCCGTTGGTACTACTCTATAGTTATGTGCGGTTTCCAGCATATCTATCCAGGACGAACATCACGTTATCTAATACATCTAACGCAACGTAAGAGTTAGGTAATAAATATGGTTTAGTTTAGATGAGTTTACACTTAGACATTCGTTCTGCAAGTAATCGATTTTGATCAAGTTTACAGTGGCTGTATCCTTTCTTCTTGTAGTAGTACTGTGCGGTGCTCAAATAAAATGAACTTGTGTAGTAGCCGTTTCTAAGTACGCATTCGGTCTATCAAAGGTGCTCCTTGTTGTCATCAATGTATATTTTGGTCATTGATGTACTAACGCAGAAGATAGATCTATTGAGATACCACTCCAATTGACACACAGGAGAAGAGTATCTATACACTAGAACGACACCCGCGTACTGAAAGAACATGAATTGGTAACATGGACACTCATTAATCAGGTCAGTTAAGGGGGATTGCAACGCAGCAACTGAAGAGACAAGTCGAAACTGGTCAACATCTGTTGCTGAACGGAACAGTTTCGGTTAAAATGGCTTTACAAAATAATGAAAATGAGTACAAAATGTCTGAGTCGGCAGTGAGTGGTTATTCAAGGGGCAAGTCACTATATTTGGATAATTCAGTCTTCAAACTTTATGTATACATGCCAGACTTCTTGAAATAATTTAGTGTACAATTTCGAATATCATAGCTGCAATTTTTTACTGGGACAGTTGATGTGATGATGACTATAATATTATACTTGTTAGTTCTGTTTCAAGTAATAATACATCTATAAATATTCCTTCCTAACCTTTTCTTCTATTCGTCTGTATTGTGCTCTATCTAGTTCATTGATTTCTCATTATTTTTAAGTAAGTATTTGAATTTATTATCTTATTTCTGTTTCTGTATCTAACATACTAGTTCTTGATATATTTCCATCTTTTTAATGTTCCCTTAGATTTTCTAATCTGAATTATATCTCACTGCTACTAGTAAATTTGGGGACTATCTGGAGGAGTGATTTTCGTAATTTATTATCTGCAGCACACAACTAGAAGTTGTGCATATAAAATGATCGCTAATTGCCTTTCCATGGCGTTTATTTTCTAGTCCGGCTTAACATACTGGTTAAAGGTTTTAGCACCAGGAAGAAAAGGATAGGTTCAGTATTAACAATTCTCTCTTTTATCTTTATTTTCAGAATTGTTTACCGTTTATTCAAGACGTATTTCATATACATGCTTATTACTGATAGAGCGGTATTCATGGCCTAAGTTTGTAGTATGGATATACAAGTGGGGAAACACTGTCAAAGCCTTCTAGTAGTCAGTTTATACCATGCTCAGATCATTCTTTCTCCATCTACATTCTCTGATTATGATTTTACTGAGCAGTAATTAATCTTTACACCATATGAGCCTTTGAGCATCCCTTATGCAATTCTGAAATCAAGTTGTTTTGTCTCTATATTATTGCAGCTACGGCTTTGTAAACTGTAGGAAGACAGGTTACAAAGCCGGTAATATTTAGTTTGCCATTTCTTTAGTTTTGAAGATTAAGAAAGCTCTCTTCTCAGTGAGTCAGTCAGGTGTTATCTGTAGTTACTTCAGTATCTCACTAAATATCTCTACTTGTACCTTATGTTCTTGATTAATGCTGTAGCCAGAAATTTGGGATCTTATCACTTTCTAGTGTCTTTCAGTTGTTTGATTTTTGTAGCGTTTAGACTACGTGTTTAACTTCGTTCGTTTGTTTACGTGTACGCCTTTTAGTGTTTATATGTGGCGAGCCAGATTAATTCGGAGAGTGCGTGATTGACGGGACTGTGATTAATAATTCAAAGAATTATTTATATTCAATCCTTTCTTCTTATCACTTGATAAAAACGTTAGTATATATACAAAAGTAATTGATTTATTTTATATTCAGATGTGTTTCAGTCTACTGTGAGATACCTGAAGTTTCGCAATTTAAGGACTTCGCGACCCGATGATTATCAATTGAAATTGGTTCTCTTACGTCATTAATGATTTGGGGAAAATCATTACAGCAATAAATAAGTATTTCTTCCTGATCTCAGTTAGACCTAAAGATACATGCCTATATGTGACAATATTATTCTCATGTTTGGTCTGTATTATGGAAAATGTAACTGATTTGAAACACATATGCTTTATTTGCCTATCGTAGATATCGGGGAATATTTGTATACTTAGGCTTATGCATAATGCTGTGTATGTTTGTGCGTTTATGTGCATATATATTTGAACACTTATATATATAAATACAATCTATGTGTATATGTGAATACACATACACTCACATATACACTTACATATATATATATATATATATATATATATATATATATATATATATATATATATATATATATATATGTTGCTGCCTCTCTTTCTAGATGTACATACATGCACACATGTGCGTGTATGCGTGTGTGTGTATATATGTTTGTCTTTCTGTATGCCAATGATATATGCAATAACATGCTGTCACGGGTTATTGTTACATGAAGTGTAAGACTTCTAATTTTCATTTGAATTAATCAGATGTATTACAAAGCGAAGTAATATAATGGTTAGAAAAGAAATTATCAATATAGCGAAGCGATTTACGTAGCTTTGCGCTGGAGATGTAATGAGATAAAATTCGTTGAATATATTTCTGCGTGATAGTAGAGAAGTTGACAAGGAAAGAAAATAAGAAGCGAGAGATAAAGACAAAGAACTAGAAAGTGAGTGTGTGAGAGGTTAGAGAAAGAGAAAAAGAGGGGGCGGTAGGGAGAGGGCAAGAGAGATGGAATCCAAGCTATTGCTGTTGATGAGAAGTTAATGGACGTTGGTCATATACTCTCTGTAACTATCGCCGATTTATTTCCAGCAAATGATGGGTTGATTGGGAATCCTGAGCAATGCAGATTGACTACACGTAGATAGACATAGAGACGTTATTCAGGCAGTTCATATTAAGAATATTTGGCAAAAACATAGAAGAGTGGAATATACTTAATAACATGTAAATAAATTACAACACACATATATACACGATTACATACATGTATGGAGAGCACTATTTTAATCGTTTTCCTAAACCTTGCCCTCCCAATATTGTGCTTGAGGATCTCTGTCTTTCTCTTCATGTCTCCCCTCTACTCTCTGTGTACACACACACACACACATACCAGAGAGAGAAAGAGAGAAATTGAGAGACATATATACATAAAAATAGATAGATCTACATGTTTATGTTT
>NC_068982.1:109374484-109377416 GCF_001194135.2 Octopus bimaculoides
TATATATATTTATATATATATATATAAAACTACAGGCTTGTTACATCTTGAAAACTTTTCATTACAGGTCTGCTCCATCAGGACATACCTGGGGCGAAATAATGAGACTAAAACATATACTTTTAAAGGAAAATATCTGTAAGATATGCTGAGTTAGAAAGAGAAATCTGGCCTATATGAAAATACAACATCAGGTGTCTGGTAACGCTCTGGAAATAAAATGACACACGGACATTACCTTACCCCAGCTTATGAGAGACGTACTTACACAGAAACTCTAGTGATAACAGCGTAAATGAGGCTGGACCTTTAAATGAAGGCCACTTACCCGGCAGTGGTTCAATACAAATGCAGACTATAACAGTGTAATGAGAAGGAAATGGACAAGCGACGAGAACAGAGTAGTGATGCAGTGCTACTTGGAAAGTGAACCCAAAGTAAGAGATTACAAAAAATGTATTTTAGCACTTTGGGTAAAGAAAGGTACGTTTGATGTAACTGAGCAGAGACTAGTGGACCAGATTAATACTATCAGGAGAAATAAGTAGATGACTGAATTGGAGGTAGAAGGGACTACAAGAAAACTAAGAAAAGAAAGATCAAGAAATAGAACAGTCATACAGCATAAACCAGGATGAAGTAAGATGCAGGATGAAGGAAGATCAGAAGATTTTAGATGTGCCGAAGGAAGTCATACGTAAAGAAGAAAGAAAAAGATTACCAGCATTAAAAGGTGGTGATAGAAGGAAGTTGCTGCATTGACTAGGAAAGTAGATTCAGTTATCAGTTGGATAGATGCTAAAATTATAGGTGACACTGACTTATTGATTTATGCATCGGAGGTAAGACTTTATTAACAGGCAAGGTATTCCTCAAGGAAAGAATATGAAGGAGAAGATGTAGAAAAGAGATTAGAAAACAAATTAAAGACTTTAAGGCAAGATCAGAGTAAAATAGAAACCTGGAAACAGGACAAGTTTAGAAACACAAGATTTAAATCTTCTCTAGAGAAAAAATGTTTAGTCAAAGAGAAAGGATTTGGAATAATCATGGAAGAGCTGAAGCAGGATATCATAGCAATAACAGGTAAGCTTTCCAGATATCAGAAAAGAATAGACTAATATCAACAGAACAAATTGTTTGAGACAGACCAGAGAAGATTGTATCGCTAAATAAAGAGGGTAGAGAAAACTACTCAAAATGAGAAGCCTAATGCAGAAGAAGATAGAAAGTTCTGGAATAATATTTGGGATAAGCCAGTTAATCCTAATGAAGATGCAGCAAAGTTACAGAAAGTGAAGGAACAAATAGTTAGTGAGAAGCAACCAGATCTGAAACTAACTAGTGCATTAATGAGTAAAGTGTTAAGAAGAATGCCGGATCAGAAAAGTCCAAGACCAGATTTAGTTCAAGGGTACTGGTTAGAGAAATTTAGCAAGTTGCATGAGAGACTAAGGGAACAACTTCAGGATTACTTGAATGGAGGCGTCATATCTAATTGGCTGACTGGAGGTAGAATGTAGTATACTGGCACAGAAAGAACACAAGAAAAGACATGACAACCTAAGGTAAATTATCAACTGGAAGTTATGTAGAAAGCTAGGATTTGACCATACTGACAGGTACTATGGACATGAACCTAGTACATTGCAACAAAGTAAGCTATATATGATATTATGGGATTTTAACATTCAACTGACAGACTAATAGAAGCTGGAAAGCCTGATTTATAGTCATAGACAAAGAGAATAGAAAGTGATTGGTAATTGATGAGAAAATTAATATGAGCAGTATAGAGAAAATATCAAAGTACCAGGACCTAGATATTGAGTTACGGAGGCTATGGAAAGTGCGAGTAAAATATATCCCTATAGTTATAAGTACATGAGGAACTATTCCTAAACATTTGAACAGATGGATAGAAGAGATAGGTATAAAACCTAATTTAGTGCAGCTCCAGAAAACAGTGTTATTAGGGACAGCTAGGATACTTAGGAAGGTTCTTGGCATCTAAGCCCGATGTTAGGATTTTTTTCTCCAACAGTCTAACCTGTCATCCGTGAATGGAATAAGAATACTAATCCTTTATTTTAATGGCACATGACCTGAAATTTTGTGGGGAAGGGGAAAGTTGATTACATTGACCCCAGTACTCAGCTCGTAGTTGTTTTATCGACCCCCAAAATGAAAGGCAAAATCGACGTTGGCGGGATTTGAACTGAGAATGTAAGTCCGAAAGAAACACTGTAAACATTTTCTGTGTCGCGGTAAAGATTCCCGCTGATCGCCGCCTTGATAACAATCCCTTCTATCAAAGGCACAAAGCTTGAAATTTGTTGGTGAAGGGGCTATTGGTACTTATTTTATCGACCCTGAGAGGATAAAAGGCAAAGTCGGCCTCAGCGGAATTTGAACTTAGAACGGGAAGATGGACGAAATGCCGCTAAGCATATATGTCTAACATGCTAACGATTGCCCCAGCTTGCCACTTTTCGCTGCTTTGATAATAATATTTTTTTTACACAAGAATAATACTGAATACAAAGAAATACCGATATAAAACATGAACCCGAAGGATATAAATAGATTCAGCAACCATCACATTCATACATTCATCGTAATTCATTCACCGAAACACCTATATTTCATTTGTCTCCTGAAATTCTACCAATGCCAGTCAAGAGAAGGATATGCTTAATCTCAACCATTCAACGTTCATCTCTTTTTTCAACGCTTCTTTTCCTACATTTATTCAAACTCATATAATCGCATTCATAATATCACAATACTTACACTACTGGGAACATTTGAAATGGGATACATAAGTTCCTATGTCTATGTGCACGTGGGCGTATATATTTGTGTGTTTGAATATATAGGATTATGTATGTCTGTGTCAGTGGTGTCTGTGCATGTATATATATATATATAT
>NC_068982.1:109377455-109379775 GCF_001194135.2 Octopus bimaculoides
TATATATAAGTATGTATATATACACACAAACATATATTGTTTGTGATTGCACATATATACGTATGTATGTGTGTAATATATAAACGGAAACAGACATATATAAAACAATGATTGAAAGATATAGTGATGGAAAGATAGGTGATTGGGTAGATAGATAGAGCTATATGTAAACCAGATCTCTCTCACTCTTTATCTTTCGTTGTGACTCTAATTTCAACAGTGTTTTTTCAGTTTATCAGTGATATTTCCCCTGTGTCGTGTGCAATGAAGGGAAGCTATCTCATCGGCGCAGCGTTCGGTTACAGAATCTTGTGACCAATCTCACAATATATTGACTAATCACACCTCCTACAACACTTCATAAAACGCATAGTTAAATATATACCCAAACTCGCTATCAAATACTACGTAAATATGTGCATTCGCATTTAAGCAAACTCAGGCGCGAGCGCGTATAGATTCACACACGCTCACACAATCATAGACTCTCTGTCTCTCTCTTGTGTATACGTATAAATATACATGTATAAGTATAGATATTAATATTTAGCTCTCATTTCCCCCCTAATATATATGTAAGTATTACACTATTAATATACAGCAAATGCGTCCCGACTAATAGACATATATATGCAAATGAGAGCATACACATATCCACATGTGTTTCTAATTGATTGTTGCCATTGTTCAGCCTCAGGTCGACAAGGTCAAGCATTCCAGCCTTGAATATCTTTTATTTTTCAAGTATCTACATTATCCAGTGTGTCCTTCCTATGTATAATATGAAAAACATTTCGCTGCTATTTCTAGCTTATATGAAAGAGTTTTCACTGCTATTTCTAGCTTATCGATCAACAACTTAAACATTTCCCTATTGATTGTCGCAAAGTTGCAATTTTCTGTAGTAAGAATACAGGCGATTGACCCTGCATGACTGATACTTATTTTATCAACTATAGTAAATGGAAAATCAGAAAAGTGAACTAAATATTATTTAAGCATATATTTAAACTCTCATTTCTGCCAATACACTTTGGATTGTAGACTTTTGGTATTACACTTTTGATAGTAGACTCTTGGTAGTAGACATTTGGTAGTAGACTCAAAGTCAGAATACTGCTTTTATATCTGGGATATTGTTATTGTATCGCGTATAAATATTTCAGATGTATAAATTATACTAAATAGGTATTCCATTGATTGAAAATGTTACTCACCATGCTGCAATGACTTGGCTAACAAACAGCGTCACTCTCTCTTTAAACTAGGCACTACTGCAATACTCTTACTATGCTGAAAAATGTTACAGCTGCCTAATGTCACGCTAACTGCAATTTTTGGATAGCATGTTGATAATTCTTTCTACTATAGGCACCAGGCCAGCATTTTTTTCTTTTTATTTTGGGAAGTCGATTATATCGACACCAGTGCTCAACTGGTACTTATTTTACCGACCCAGAAAGAATGAAAGGCAAAGTCGGCTTCGGCAGCATTTGAACTCGGATCATAAAGCCGGAAGAAACGCGGTTGGGCATTTTGTCTTCTTTGCTAACGATTATGACAGCTCACTGCTTTTAATCAGCAACAAAAAGAACAACAACAGCAATTGTAGTAATAATTATAATAGCGGGACCCATGAGTACTTGAGATACTCTGAAAACCACATCGATGGTAACATATAAAACCAAGACGATGAGTGAGAGCCAATACACATTTCAATTTGCGTACACCTTTCTATCCAATGCTTCTTTGCAGACTATGTTCTTGGTGTAAGTTCTCCCTCTTCTTTCTCTTGCTTGTCAGTGTTGATTACTTTAACTCTCACATCAGATAATTTGCGAGCCCTTGAAGAAGTTATAATAGGAAAATATCTAGCATATTTTCCTACATGTACAATTTTGTAACTTCTGTTAGCAAACGAAACACGTGTAATGGTGAATGAATAATATAATACATTTTACCAGTCTTCCGTTTTGATATAAACATACGTGCATGCATGCATACATACATACATACATACATACATACATACATACATATATTGGTGGAATGTCCCAATAAAAACCTCAATAAAGTGCAGACATAACAGACCGGATATAGTAATCTGGGACAGAGAAGAGAAACTCTGTACAGTAGTAGACATCAGCTGTCCTGCGGATGTCAACATCCCACTAAAGATTAGAGAAAAAGAGAACAACTACGCCGAGCTACTGAGAAATTTGCAGATACTCCACCCAGACTACAAGTTCAGATTCATACCCGTGATTGTTGGGGCATTGGAATATGTAACGAACTGCCTCAACAAAAACCTGGAAAAATT
>NC_068982.1:109380019-109384983 GCF_001194135.2 Octopus bimaculoides
ACACACACACACACACACACACACACACACACACACACACACACACATATTCACAAATACCTAGATGATGTTGATAAAAGTTCCAATGAAGGAACCTTGAATCTATGTTAGAGTCCGTCTCTTTCTCTATGGACAAGAAATACAGAAATGAAACTGATTGATAATATACAAAAACAGAAAGAATATGCTTAATCAGATTACAGCATGAAGTATCGAAGGGATTCTCAAAATATGTAAGACATTCAAGAAGTTCAGCATGTGAAAAATGCATATGCAAGCGTATAAAAATCCATGCCTCTAAAGGCATCCATACTTGCGCCCATCTATATGTGTGCACATAAATATGTACATGCACAGATCCTTATATGCATACATACATGCGTACATATATAATGTATACACACACACTTATATACATAATAGGGTTAGTCAGAAAGTAATGCATTTTATTTGCTTTATTTGATTCACCCTCATAGATACATACATGTTTGTTTATGTGTGTGTGTGTGTGTGTGTGTAAAGTATACATGTTATGTATGAATCTCTCTTTCTGTTTCTCTCTCTTTTTATATAAATGTATGTCTATATATATATAATATACTCACCCATACATTGTGTATACATATATGCATATTTACACACATAGAGAAATAGCTATCTAATATTCATGTACTCATATTCAAATATATAATATGCAGTTAACATGTGTTTATTCTGTTACTTTGCAATGAAATTATATGTTTGACTACCATTTTTTAAAGAACATTCACTTAGTTTGATATTATAAAATATATGGAAATAAAGAAAAAGTGAATTGAAAAAAAATGATAGAAACCTAAGAAAAACAAATAAAGAAAGAAAATCAAAGTAGTAAAATGAGATCAGATTTTTGATGGATTTCATATTATAAAAGTTCTCTTTTCCAATTTTTTATCCATCCGTTAAAAACGTTAACTTTTCTCAGAGTTTACCAAGAAAAATCTAAATCGATAATACCGGCAACTCTTTGGTTCGATATTTAGAGAAATATTTATATACAAATAGGATCAAGTTAAAATGTATTGATTTTTATGGAGTTACTTGTAACTGAATATTTTACTGGCCTTTAGCTTCGGTCACTGTGTAATTAATATATAGTTATGACTTTAATATTGGTTGCATATTTGTTACATATATTTCAATATTTTACGCTCAATTGTATAATTTTCCTATCTAGCAAAATACCAACACGTGATATGACTTAATAAGTGAAGAAGATAGAAGAATGTGGGATGTAACAGGCAAACGATCACCAAGTGTAACATGAACTGAATAAACTACAATGAGTAATCGAAAGCCTCTAGTAAACCCGTTTTTTGAGAACTTAGCTCCAATTTTATAGTGATCATTTTATTACTTAATTGATCTATATACTTCGAATATGTATAAAAGAATCTCAGGTACCAATAGGCCACCAAAGAATCAAATAACAGCCCTTGTCATATGTCATATGTACCTACAACTGCAGGTCTTTTGCAGGAAGAACCGGAGTGAGAGAAAAAGAAAATCAAATGCGATGTGCTAGGCCTCTGTGAAACATGTCGAAATAAATAAATATGAGATGGACAGATGGAAGCGTCGTGACAGCAACAAGCGGTATAGGGTTCATCGTAAGTAAAGAATGGGTTTCGAAAATTGTTTCTTCACAACTGCTTTCATCACGCATCGGTGTGTTAAACATTCGTCCCTCAAGAAAAACTACTCTGAAGATCATCCCGACCTATGCTCCGCTTCCACAAATACGAGCAATGTTTGGTTACATGGCAGAAACAAGAAGACTTTATATTGCGAACAACCTATACAGGAAGCAAACTGAAAGGAGGTGGGCCTGTATTGCCCCAAACTCTCAATACAAAAAGAAAATTCACTACATCCTGGTCGATAAACGGTGCATATTGTAGGATGTCTCAGTAGTAGTACTATTCAACACAGACAGTGACCATCGCTTGCTATCGGCAAAGACGATGATCAATGCAATGAAATAAAAAAGCTCTGCATATATCAATGAAAAATCAACGTGTCAAGGTCTTTGATGTGAAATATTTACAGCAAGCTACTAAGAAGGAAATTTGGAGTCAACTTAAAGAGTTCAATGAGGCCATAATTTGCTGGTTCAGAAAATTAAGTTATATATAGAGAGCAAAAACTGCAAGCCAGCCAGAGCCTGGTTAAAGAATCACGGAGGAGACGAAGAAGATGCTAGAGAAACGGAAAACGAGGAAGAGGAATATGAAAGATCATCTCGTGTATTTCATTCCATACAAAGCGATCAGACAATATCTAAGAAATGACTTCGAGAATTATAGACTGAAGAAATCGATGTACGCCGCATAGGAAAGAAAAAGCTTAAAAAGATGCAGGAGAAGGCTAACTCTGTATAGGTGAAAGGTTACGGCGCTTAAGAACAAGGATGGACTCACGGTGTCAGATAAAGTGGAGATGGAAGAGATATGCAAAGCCTTCTACATCAGCCTCTTTAAACCATCAGTGAAGTATGGCCCCACACCATCACAAATGCTGAAAGCAGTGCTACCTATTCTGATCAGTGAAATTGAAAATGCCCTCAGACTGATGAAAACAGACAAAGTTAACGGGAGGTGTAAAATTCTCGTTCTATGTTTCAGTCACTGTCTCAAGGAGGGTGAAATACGCTTACTGTGGAAATAGTCAAATAGCATCCTGTTTCATCAAACTTTGATGAAGAAGATTAAAAACACTATCGTCCCATATGCCTCTTGTCTCATCTCTATAAGCTGTTTACATAAGTCATAGACATCAAACTATCCAAATAACTCGACGAGGAGCGAACGAATAAAAGCTTCCTCTGTGTATCGCTTTTGTCGAAAAGGTCTTCGAAAGCGTCGAGACGAACGTAGTGTTGGAATCTCTGGAAATGTAAGATGTCGAGGCGTAATACATCAAACTGCTCAGAGATGCGAATTCTGGATGTACAACATATATAGCTGTTATCACCATCAATAAAGGTCTCAGTTGAGGACAGTGTCAAGCAAGGAGATATCTTTTCAAAGCTCTTTGCCGCATGTCTAGAAATTGTCGTCAAGGACATGAACTGGACAAGCAGTGTGGACATAAATGGCGAGCAACCAACACATCCCGATTCACAGATGACTTTGTACTCATGGCTGAAACCACAGATCAGTTGTACAAATTGCTGACAGAGCTGAATCCTCGGAGCTTTGCAGAGGTTCTTAAAATGAACCACACAAAAACAAAATATATGCGGTCAGAAGACGTAGCACAAGGCCGAATAGCGATGGGAAGTGATGACAGTGAGGAAGTAAGGGAGTATGTCTACACAGAGCACAGTAGATATGTGTCGAGATATGGATGCTGTAACCTCAAAGAGAACAAGGGCAAGATGGAAGGAATTTAACTCTAAGGGTGTGCTCCAAACAAAGCTAACCAATGCCATACTTGCCAGATGGAAAAGAATGGCGCAATGAAGACAATTGGAAGCGCATTGTGACCAGCGGTGTATAACAGCTTCTGATTTTCTGGTCGATACTGTGGTGCTGTGATGTATAAATATTATGGTTATATGTAGAAGGCGGTGAGCTGACAAAAACGTTAGCACGCCGGGAGAAATGCTTAGCGGTATTTGGTCTGTCTTTACGGTCTGAGTTCAAATTCCGCTAAGGTCGACTTAGCCTTTCATCCTTTCGGGGTCGATAAATTAAATACCAGTTGTGTACTGGGTCGATCTAATCGACTGACCCTCTCCCAAAAATTTCGGGCCTTGTGCCTAGAGTAGAAAAGAATATTGGTTACATGTAGGTTGAAGGAATGGCGAAAATGACCAAGTATTAAAGTGCCATACAGTATTAAGTCTTCTCTCTCTAGATTTCGACATCAATTGTTACCTGGAATTAACTTTTCTGTTCATCTATCTGATTTCAATAAGATAAATATCATATATTTTCTAGGATAATCTCAATTCTCTATGCTATTCTCATATACAAAATAAAAATGTGACCTTAAGTCAATGTAAGGCATTGGTATTGGTTGTACTGTGATTGACGTTTATGAGAGATTTTAAATATAGGTTAATTATTTGACCTACACAAAGCAAAAAGTGATTTCAAGTTTATATTACTTATTTCTATATAAAGTTTAGTATTGTACTATAACAAATTCATTATATCACTTCCGTACTTTGAAATTCATATAAAGGAAGGTGATAATGGCAATAGCAATCTCTTGATTGTTTAACCAACGTTTATTGTTTAACACACACAAACAGACACACTCGCACACTCTTATATGTATATATATACATATGTATATATATATATATATTGTGACATTGTGAAAAATTGTTATATCAACACGTCTTCATGTGCGGAATCTCATCTATCTATCTATCTATCTATCTATCTATCTATCTAACTATCTGTCTATCTGTCTGTCTGTCTATCTGTCTGTCTGTCTGTCACTCTCTCTCTCTCTCTCTCTCTCTCATTCTCTCTTTCTCTCTTTGTGTATGTATATATATATATATGCAAAACTTATAGGGATATATACAGCACTCACACGTCACCTCGCCTCTGACTACTAAATCTAACCATTGATGCTAATGTGTCAGCACCACTCCCTTCACACGTACACTACTCACGTAAGCACAAGCATACACGTAGACAGATAATACCACAAAGCCACACACACTGGCCACTTTATGTCCAGTTCGGGTCACTTCAGCCGTGTAACCACACACATTCTTTTCTTCGACTATTCTTTTTCTTCTCTCTGGACTTTTTCTCTTTCCTCTTTTTTTGACGAAGAGCCATGTTCGAAACGTCATATCCCACTCTTTTTTCCATCTTCACTGTGTTCGTCTTTTTGACTTTTGTTGTTCTTGTTTTATTTTTATTTTTTATTTGCCTATATATATATATATATATATATAT
>NC_068982.1:109385055-109389827 GCF_001194135.2 Octopus bimaculoides
AATAAGAGCTTTAGAGGTGAATGATCTTATGATAACAGAACCATTTTGTCAAAATAACCATACTTTTTATATTACAAAATACCATTTATAAAATTGTGAAAGACAAAAGTAGAATCTAAAGATTTCATCACAACATTTAGTGAATACATACTTATCAAACTCCAAAATATATATAACATGCATCACGCCATAAATTATTTCAAATGTTTGCTTTCGTTCTACGCTAAGACAATCATTAATTAAACATTTTTATACATTTTTGTGCAGTAAAAACAGTCAAAGAGGAAGAACCGATATAAATACCTATTATATCTCTAAGAACTGAATCTGTATTTTCAACAGACATAAAATTTTTCCAGAAGTCTATAATTGCTAATGAAAACAGATAAAATAGACAGTAACATAAAAAGGATTGCATTGAGAATGAAAAGTTTAAGAAAGCAGTATAAACAGGAAATGAAATGTTACTAGTAATTTAAATGGAATGAGAACTAAAAAAAAAGAGAGAAAGATGATGAATATGAAGATATGACCAGAAACAAAATCAACAAAAAACCTTAGTGAAACTCAACTGAGATGTAAGAATAAAAGCTACAGGAAAGAACTAAGATGAATAAGGGTAAAATCGAATACAAATTATATATAAAACATCACAAACAAGCAGTGATGAAGAAGAATTTTATAGGAAGGAAATGAGAAAGAAGTAATGATGTTATTGGAGAAATAGATTAACAAAGAAATAAAGTGAACGATGAATAAAAAAGAATTTCAGGTTAAAGTTGGCGCAGAGTCAGAATTATGTAGAAGGCAAGAAACAAAGAGAAAGAAACAGTGAAGATAGTATTCGTCCACATTTGTGTTAATCACGAGAAAGAAGAGCTGTAAATTGAGTGTTGATGCTTACAAATAAGCTTGGTTTATTTAGATATTTGACTCACTTGTTAATGTTATTCATTTTTTTCTTTTATTTATGGCTTGATACTTACTCAGGAATAGTTAGTTTGGCTTCAAAGATAATCTCTGATTTGAACTGTCATACAACTGCATACAGTTTATGCGAGGTTTCTCCGAAAGCATTTGAAATAATCTCTCTCTCCAACACATCCAGTCGTATGCACATCTGTGCGCCATACATGAATCTATTCATACATATGATCATTTACTTTGTTTCTTTCATTCTTTCTAACTTTATTCTCACGATGATGTATTTGAATGTTGATGTCTACAGTTGTCGATGATAGGATGCATATTTTTGTTATTTGTTTTATTAGAAAAAGAAAATTTTCAAAACGTTCACGTTCTTTTTCACCAAAACTGAATGCAGGGAAGTAAGCTTTAATATTAGCAATGAGAAGTCTTATGTACTGATTGAAAAGAACGGCAGAACTACACAGTCGTTAGAGAGTGGGATACCATGCTTTGTAGTTTTTAGTTACGGCTATTTACGTTCTGAGTTTTAAAAAATCTGTCAATTTTAAATTTTATACTTCCGTGGTCGTCAAATAAAATATCAGATAAAGTACTAGGGTCGATATAACCACTGTTCCTTCTCACAAAATTTCTGTTTTTGTGTCTGTAAAAGATTATATATAACTTGAAAGATTACACATTAAGTTGTCTAACTATTTTAATATTTAACTTCCTGTCCGACACTTATCAAATATTAAAACAGAATTTAAAAAAATATCTGTCTTTGAGAACAGTGTTTGATTTAATCTTAATATAGTGATCTAAACAAATACTTACCGAATGATCTATGTATTGAGTTGTCCAGAAAGTTCGTGCCGATTTATTGTAGCTTACCTTTCGACTTATTTGCCATGAAACCACCTCAATTCTGGGAAGAGGGTATTTTCAAGTTAAAGGAAAGATAGAGACGCATTGTGCAACAAAATGGTTGGTATTTGGTTGATTAAAAATGTAATGGCAAGTATTTATTGACCTTTTTCTTTTCTTTAAAAATCGGCAATAACTTTCCGGACAACCCAATATTAATACCGAAAATTTATCCAGAAAGGATATTAATCTGGATAGTTAATTATACAACATTTCACAATCGGCATGGACTCCCTATGTGAAGTCATTTACCTATTGATAAGGAAAATTTGTTGTTTAACCTATAAGTGATGAAATAATGCAATATATTCCATACTAAACTGAGGAGACAGGAGAGAATACGAAGACATGGCACTAAACCAATATGATGCATAATCGTTTGTTTAACGAACTTTTTATTACAAAGCTTTGCTAATATTATATGCATGCTCATGTGCAGACTGACAGGCAAACACAAATAATATATTTTTAGGGGTATCTAATGTTCGTTTATTTCAACATATATGTACCACACATCTATACTTATTTCAACATCCACTTGCGACAAAAAGAAAAAAATCCTTAAAAGAATATCATTTAGATTAAAAGACATTCGAGAATAAGAAATTAAATATTGACTGAATTTTCCTAAATGCCAATTTTCTTTATAAATCAATAGAACCGTATTAGAAAGACTATCTGTTTGGAATATATCCTGGGTTCAAACTTATCAATAAATCATGACTCACTAGTTTCAATATTGTTGAATTATTAATATTTTTTGTTTTCTTCTTTTTACTCTATGATGCTTTTAGTTCTATTTATACATTTATTCTATATGAACTTTAAATATTTTCTTTTTTAATTATTTTGTTTTTTTATTGCATTTTGTTTGTACTTTATTTATTACCATATTTTCAAAAGATCAATGTAAGTTTCTGTTCTGTCACTAAATGCATCTCCGTGTTCCAGAAGTGTGTGCAGCATTGTTTGGGGATTTCTGTTTTTCATGTGGAGTATCATTATTATCAATACTATCATATCTATCTAAAATAAGTCTTTGGATTCGTTGACACCCACATTTCTGGCAAATAAATCCAGTTGATTTTACTCTAGTCTTTCGATAGTTGTAGATGAAACTTATAGGAGAAAAACAAACGCTTAGTGCGATTGCATATAAAAATATTTCGAGCTGATTGATATATTGAGCAAATATCTAACACAGTCAATGAGCTGACGAAGGACTCCTATTCACTTCTTAGGTCACAGTATATTGATATTGACTGGATCTACTGTAGTTTGCAAATGCCGAAATGATAATCGTAGGCTGCAAATATTTAACAACTAGCTACACACACATTGTTTAGACTTAAGCATTCAATTGAAGGATCACCTAATACGTTGAGTAGAGCACATATTTATTTAATTATAGAAGGAAAAGATTGGCAGTGAGTAGCCGCCATTAGGTCGTCAGATGACGGCTAGTAAGCTGAAATATCGAAGTCACCGTGGACTCTTCCGTTGTACATATGTGTGTGTGTGTGTGTGTGTGTGTGTGTGTGTGTGTGTGTGTGTGTGTGTGTGTGTGTGTGTGTGTGTGTGTGTGTGTGTGTGTGTGTGTACATGCATGTATGTTTTATTCACTGTTTTTTCTAGCTGTAGACTAAAAATTTCGACTAGAAGAAGGTAAACAAACTTCAATATCTAGATGTCTCAACTGCTGCTAGCAGATAATTACCCAATTAAACGGCTATCATCACTACAAACCATTTTCAGCCTGTGAGGGCTATCAAGAGCTATAAATAAGCATAAGTTCCATTCGCCATGAATTTCATTTTCTCCCTTGTTAAATCAAATTATAATAAAAAATCTTTACTTTAACAAACGTAACTAATAGATTTTTATCCCTCGTTCAGCCACAACGCAGGTTCTCCATCAAGGTAATGCTAACAGTCAACACAGCGTTAGGTAGCAGCTGTCTCAACTAAAATGAGATGTACATGAACATTATATCAAAACTGTATTGGATTTTCAATGTTCATTAGTAGAGAGAGAGAGAGTGAGAGAGAGAGAGATAGAGAGAGAGAGAGAGTGAGAGAGAGAGTGAGAAATAGAGAGTGAGAGAGAGAGAGATAGATAGATAGACAGAGAGAGAGAGAGAGAGAGAGAAAGAGAGAGAGAGAGAGAGAGAGAAAAAGAGAGAGAGAGAGAGAGAGAGAGAGAGAGAGAGAAAGAGAGAGAGAGAGATGGCAAGAAGAAACAGGGTGGGATTTGTCCTTTGTTTTGTGTATTTCACTTATTTTATTTAGGATACAGATGTTGTCTGCCTCTATACAGAAAACGCAATATGCAAAACTTTGTAAGTAATGTTCAAAATTTCCTTCACAATATTCATTTAGGTTAAACATAAATGGACGGAAAACTTGTGCTAACAAAAGAATTCATAAGAGTTGAAGTTATAACCACAATGATAAAAATATATGCATCTATAAGTCAATTTATCTACACACATGTAAGGTTTTGGCAAATACAGGTTCCGATTGGAGGACATGTTGGTGTATGCTTGTGTCAATTGTTGCGTGTACGGACCAGAGGATACACAAGGCTTACTCACACACGCACAAACACCAGACATATGCATATACACATACAACAGATTTAAACATAGACACACCCATTCATGTAGACACACTGGCACACATTCATACATACAGGTACAAACACAGAGATATACATATTCACACCCCCCAGACATATCCATACACGTATACACACTCATACATGATTCACAAACACGTACGCACATACACAACCCAGGAAGTACATACACACACACACAGAAAAGACACTAATGCGCACGTATACACACACACAGCTGATACCAGCACCCGTGAGCCAAACAGTATTGTATATGCACACACACACACACACACACACACACACACACACACACACGC
>NC_068982.1:109391178-109392612 GCF_001194135.2 Octopus bimaculoides
TATATATATATATATATATGGGAGAATATACAAATAATAACAACAGACGAGGACAGGTGGTGTAAATAACAAAAGGATATATTAGTATGACGCTCGGGAATACGGAAAGTCTTTGACGTTTCGAGCTACGCTCTTCAACAGAAAGAATACGGAGACAAGGAGAAAAACACATCTATGCATGTATATATATGTGTGTGTGTATGTGTATGTATGCACTCATTGATATGGACCAATCACTCAGCCTTTCGGCTTCTTCGTGGTCTTAAGATATGTTATATACAGCGGCTCCATCCTACTCCGTTTACACGCTGCTTTTTGAGAAACAAACATACAAATTAATGTTTTCTCTACCCTCTGCGTCAGAATGGGACAGCATGGTCGCAAATACATTTTATCATAAGTATGTTCGGGGGAGCGATAAAGTTATCTGATGTAAGAAAAGATGATTATAAATGTCTCGAGACTGCGAAGAACCCTCTATGTCAGTGATTCACAACCACTTCTATATAAGCATTCTTCTTTACGCCCCATCTTTATATCACTGATTATCTCTCATTCCCATGCGAAAATATACACATAGCAATCGCTATATATAAATTATAATATCACTGCCAAAATGATATCTTTAACATAGCATGTTACCACATGTACACACACACACACACACACACACACACACACACACACACACACACACACACACACACACACACATGCACACACATCTATCTATCTATCTATCTATCTATCTATCTATCTATCTATCTATCTACTCGGCTATTCATCATCTGTCTATCTGTCTGTCTGTCTGTCTGTATTTATTTTAGCCTTCGTGTGTATAAGCATATGGACAAAACAAGAGAAAAACAGTTTGCATCGGTGTATCTGTTACTTCATGTAAAATTACCTCCACAAAACTGAGGCCACTAAACAATACGGTAAGACAATTCATTCCTAATACACACCCAGAAATATTTAATATAGAATTTGTAGACGTTTGGCTTGATCGGACCACATTTCGACCGATCGAATCTAAGGCATAATGCCTCAAAGTGTTCGATAAATAGTTAGCAATATTAAGAGCTGCAACATGTGTGGACATGATAAATATGGAAGTGAGTTAAACAACTGAAGAAATCACTCAGACTCACAAATACAGCTATACGTATAAGTACATATACATATATTTGTATATATGTGTGTGTATGTGTGTGTATGTATGCATGTGTATGCATACACACATACATCTATATCCATAAGAACATATGTATGTATATATATATATATATATATATATATATATACACAGATAGATAGATAGATAGATAGATTGATAGATAGGTAGAGAGAGAGAGAGAAGTAGAATGGTTGACATATAGATATAGATCTATTTACCTATCTCTGTATTTATATATCTCTATGTATATATATATA
>NC_068982.1:109392942-109399479 GCF_001194135.2 Octopus bimaculoides
TATATATATATATATTTATATATATATATATATATATGCATGTACGCATACACAATTATATGCTGGCGGCATATATCAAACAAATAAACCGTAAGACATATATATATATGTAGTAGAGCTGTCAACAGAGTAAATGAAAGGCAAAGAAAATAAATAGCTTTGCTAGCCAGGTCAGTAATTGTTGAGGAGAAATTGTGCATTTCCCAGTGAAATGAATAGTGTAAGGAAAATTTAGCTGACATCATTGCTTTAATCATAGGAGCAGATATGGCTGATAAATGGACAGCGCTAAAAATATACCTCATTTGGTCATGTTTTTGTATTTTGCACAACTTAAAGACTTTCCTTTCAAAGAAAATAGATTTTTTCAGAAGGTGATGTGTTCGGGGTTGAATGTGAATATATTTTTTTTCTTATCAATAGTACTTATTGTTATTCTTTCGTTGTGATCGTTTTTTTTTCTGTCGTATCAGCAGCAAGTCATTGTTTATGAAGGAGATTGAACTTTTGTCGCAATGCGTGTCACTTTATTGCTTTAAGATTTACATGGCGTAGTGATATAATTCTTCGGTAAATTGATAGGATTTAGATCATAGTGTTAATGAATAACATATCTGCAGTGTTTCATAGCGTATTACTGGGTGCTACACTGTAAAACATATGAAGTATTGTGTTGTATACAGTTATATTATTTATCTATATAAATATGCAAATCATAAGTAGTCATTCGAGTATCTGATTAACACACACACACACACACACACACACACACACACACACACACACACGCTTATATGGATGAACGTGTGTGTGTCATATATATATATGAGGTTCTTCAAAACTGGTAATTTGAATAGAATAACATGAAGTGTAGCACTGAATAGGACGACAAAGGCGGGGCAAGCAGTAGATTAGGGAGGTTTTCAATTGACTGGTAGAGGTATAATATGCACTAGATAGAAAGGAACAGAAATACATAAAAAATGTGCGCGCACGCGTATTTGTAAATATACAAGGGTCGGTTGAAAAGTTCATATGCCGACCAAGATATTCTCATGGAGTGTGACCAAAAGCCACAGTCACGCACAGCAATCATTGAAACCAAGGACTTGTATCCTGGAGCATTGACCTGGGCGTCTGACCTTGATAGCCTTTCGTAACAACTTCAGCAAGTTGGCATAGCACCATTGATGGTGTGGCCATTTTGAAGACTGTCACTAAACACAATGATTTTGCGTTCCAAAATCAGAAGCCATCATCTTCCCTGCATAGGAAATGGCCCTCTTTTGAGCGAGTGAGGGTTTATGTTTCCACTGCGTCGATTGTCTCTTTCCCTCTGGCTTAAAGTGATGAAGCCAACACTCTTCCTTGCTTAGGAAATGTTCAAGAAAACCGGCTGGATATGGCACGGACTATGTCAGATTTTCCCGCGATGGGATCAGCCTAGTGCGCTTTTGATTAGGTGTCAGAAGAATTTCGTCATGCCAAATTCATTGCGCACGATATTCTCAACATTCTCACGGGATATGCTAATAGCATTGGCTGTTTGATTTATAGGCAATCGTCTGTCATCCATCAGCATGTGGTGAAGACGATCAATGTTTCTTCGGTTGTGGCAGTTGCAGAACATCGAGACCTTGAGTCATCTTCAAAACTCTCCTTTCCCCTCCTAAATTCGGCTTCTGGCTTTTGTACTGTTGATAAAGCTGGAGCCTCATCTTCTAATATAATAACTATGTCAACATAATTTTAGTTGGCGGCTCAAGTCTTTTTCTGTTGGTACTAAATTACACCATGATGCCAAATATTGTCAATCTTCAAGAGAAGTCGTTACTAGTTACTTTTGAAATCTTTGAACTGTTAGATATCAGTTTATCTTGAAATAAATAATACAGTTTTTAGGAAGAGTTGAAATTAATGCATGCAAGATTTCACAATTCTAACATCACTCCATTGTCAGCCTACGAACGTTTCAGCCTACCCTCGTATAGTATTATGGGTGCTGTATACGATATTATATTACATAAAAACATAAATGACATTTATGTGCATGACTTACCTTGTACCTTGCTATGCAGCCCATGGGCCCTCCTGATCCTCGGCCGAATAGAACAGCGAGGATGTGACGGCCGTTGAAGAAACGGCTACACTACCTCTGGCTGGTACACATTTTCAGCCGGGTAGACTGGAGCAACTTGCCTTGCTCAAATAAATAATGACTTACTCGGTTCAGGAGCCGAACTCACGGTCTTACAATAATTAACCTATCATGCGCTTTCACAAATACAAGGAGTAAATCAAAAGCAGGTACAACATTTTTATTAACTGACAAAATCCATCCGAATTGGACTTGGTAGATTAACCCTTCCTCTATGCATAGATACTACTTATTATGAAAGAGTTATGCCCACTTTTTCATTGCGTTTGACTTTATTCACGTATATAGGGTGACAAGCTCGCAGAATCGTTAGCACACCGGGCAAAATACTTAGCGGCGTTTCTTCTTGTCTTATGCTCTGATTTTAAATTCCACTGAGGTCGAATTTGCCTTTCATCATTTAGGTGTCTATGAAATAAGTACCAGTTGAGCACTGGGGCCAATGTGATCGACTGTTCTCTTCCCCAAAATTTCAGACTTTGTACTTATAGTAGAAAGGATATTATCCGCATGTATGTACACACACACACACACATGTATATACATGTATATTATATATATGTATGTATATATATAGGGAGAATTCACAAAAAAAAATCAAGAGACGAAGACAGGTGGTGTAGACAACAAACAGATGTATTAGTATAACGCTCGGGAAGTGAAAAAAGTCTTTAACGTTTCGAGCCTACGCTCTTCTACAGAAAAGAACACAGAAAGAAACAAGGAGAGAAAATACAGAATGTATATATATATATATATATATATAATATTGACAATATACTATATAATATGGCTAAGAGGTGTAATCATTTTTACATGCTCAGTTCAATTGATGTCTTGTTTATTTTGTCTTCCTTCTGGAGTCGATAACAATACCATTCTAGTCCAGGTTTTAATTAATTTGAGGTAACTGAATGAAAATCAATTCTATAATATATATAAAGATCAGTATCGAAGGATTTTATAACACGGAAGAGGTTGGTGCATCATTTAGTTTGATATGGAGTTTGTATCGATACTTAAGGTTTAAAGGATATCGTCAAATTATTAAAGTTAGAAGAGGTATGAAAATATGAAGTGTTGTGGATCAGAATTTGCAAACCGTGGATGATTGATGTATTTTTTTTTAGAATCCTAGAATATCTTATATTAAAATATCTTTGTAAGAATGTGGCGTATTAAACAAGTAGTACTTGTTAGTGCTAGAATTTCTATTATATAGATGTAGAATCGTTTTTGTACTTTTGAATGTTTTTGTACTTTTGAATAGAACGCTTAGTCAAGTTTCCACTTTTGGATATTTAAAGATTTCTGTTTAGGGGTAAGATACAGATTTAATTAAGCATGCAAAGGTGCGTGCAGATAAAGCTTATCTGATGAGATTGCGAGAGAAATAGAAGCAATAATTGTGGATACGTTTGGAGTTTACCGTAAGTACGTTCTGCATTTAAAGAAGTAAACCCGAAACTGATATCACTGAAATTGGAAATAACTTTGTCCCCTGACTGAACTATGTAAATGTTTTCATAGATTACTTGAAATTGACTAATCCGAAGGAAAGCTATTCTCTTAACGAGTTTCATAGGTCCATAAATCAAGTTTTTTAATGTTTATGTAGTATTATGTTACTGCATGATGAATTTTTTTCTGGAATACGACGCTATTAACAGGGAAGGTGAACTATCTTATAGGAAACTCACTGAAAGTCAAATGAGAATGTATTCTTTACACTGTTTTCTTGGTTCTATTGTGAAAATAAGAGAATTCCTTTCCAGATTTAAGAAATTTTTCGGTTCCCTATTTCTGGAAAATTACAATAAGTTACTCTAACAAAGAACGTTTCAAGCACTTCTCTAATTAAAATAATTTTGTCTTTGTGTGCGACCCCATTACCAGCTTTTTCCTCTCACAATCTATTAAACCAACAACCTAACTGAGGACTGTAAAAATGAGAGAAAGAAAGAAAGAAAGAAAGAAAGAAAGAGAGAGAGAGAGAGAGTGAAAATGAATGAGTATGTGAGTGAGTGTGTGTGTGTGTGTGCTTGTGTGTGTGTGTGTGTGTGTGTGTGTGTGCGTGCGTACTTGCGAGTACTTGCGTTAGTGTGTACGCGTTTGTACAAGATTAAAGGAAGGAGAAAGAAATGAGTTGGGAGGAAAGAAAAGAAATGAAAATAATTACACCCGGGGTAGATATTGGCCTTTGAAATAAATATATACATGCAAACATTTACCGTTAGACTACACAAATATAAATACAACAACATGCTCACAACACATACTAATACATATAAATACATAACACATGTACAGAGATACTTGCCCGCACCCAACATACACCGCAGGGATTGATACATGCAATCTAACAAAGATATCTGCACGACTCACATACATAATGTTAAATACGTACACATATCACGGACGCAAAGATGAACTCTTTCAAATAGTTTCTTAGAATTTTATTTTAAAATGATGTTCTTTTCTTATTATTAGATATTCATTCTTTATTTTACGTATTCTCTTTTTCAGTTGATTTCTGTTTATATCTGAAATAGTTACCCTCTGAATAAGCATTTCTTGTACTGGTGCAAATCAGTGGAGAGTGTAGTCGGTTACATCATTCACAACACATACCCGGTACTTATTTATCGCTACTCGGAAGCATCAAATCGGAAATTGTTACACTGTGCAGCGACCGTACAATGTGTCTGCAAATCCTTCAATAATGTTCCTGTTTTAATAGGTTTGAAGAAATAGGAGATCTGTAATATTGAAGGGTGTGAAAAAATAAACAAAATCTTTAGCAGTATAAACAAAGAGATATTGATTGGAAGTCGAACTTAGGTAGAAACGGCTTTCTGAAATCGTGTCTCATCTTATGGAACTTATTGGCAGGAGATGGCTATAGTTGACCGCACCTATCCTAATTGCTCTACAGTTCCTTTCGTTTACTGCTTGGATGAACCCACCATTTAATAGGCAATGTCGATTTTCAAGAAGTAAACTACATTTTAGGGTAAGTGGGACAAAATAATATATAAACAAGTTGTTACTTTCCGTTGGAAGACTACCACTGTTTGTAAGTGTACTTATATCAAAACACACCAGAGATACGATATTCACAATATATATATATATTCCAATATTATCAATACTTACAAAACATTGATGGTACTAGGCTTATCATTATTTCTGGCCTTGTACACTTTGCAACAGGTTACTTCGATGTACACTGGTCCATATACTTTTGTCAGAAGAAGAACAGCAATTTCAGCATTCTTTTCGGAGTCTCTGCAACTGGTTGAAGAAAAGAGACAGCTGGAGACGTGGTCTGAATGCTTGCAACAAAATGTACTCAAGGGACCAACTCACTGCTTCCTTAGCAGGCTTTAAGGAAAGATATGAATAGATAATACAGATTGAGTGACACAGTTTTTTTTTCCAGTGAAGGCATATGTCAATACTAAACCAAGAAAGGCTGTGATAGAATTATTCAAATCGGATCTGAAAACGCCGAAACTTACAGCTGAGACGATATATAATTGATAAACCCTTCACAGCCATCTAAACTATGCCAGCCTTGACACAGCAGACACTGAAATAATAATAACGTATTGGACCTGGATTAATGACTGGGATTATAGCCTATAAACAATTTTTTCTAGGGCACACATCTCTTTTTTCAAACAAGCTGATTCATTAGTTTTATTTTTCGATTTTAGAGAGATAAATATATAATTAATTACAGGAATGTACTTGGGAGTAGAATGCTGTACAATAAACATATTTAAGAGACAAAAGAGTTGCTTTAATGCACTGTAAGCTCGAACCCTAACCCTAACCATTTACCCACTCCCCCCCATATATATATATATATACACGGAGACGCACACGCACACACACACATATACGTATATATATATTCACTGATATTTGAGGTCAAAGTTGTGTTGTTACTTTTGACGGAAAGCACAGAAAGTTCCCTCTAGATTGAAAAGTGCATTCTCTTAGACTGTTATTTTATAGTAAACATATGTTGAGAAAATCATGTCTTTTCCCGATCAATTAATCGATTGCAAAGTCCTTTTCAGATATATACTTGCAAAGATTTGTGCAGCCATTCACATGACCATATTAACACATACATAAATAGATATATAATTTTCATATAACTGTGTGAGTGCATGGGTGTGTGAATGTGTGTGTGTGTGTGAGTACGTGTTTGCGTAGACACAATACTGAGTTTTCAGAATCTCTCTTTTTTTTTACTTTCATTATCAATGTACATAATATCATATCCTTTCCTACCTCATTCTGTCTGTTACATTCTCTTACTCTGTCTAACACGCTCCGTTTTTCTTTCTCATCATCTCTGTATATAT
>NC_068982.1:109399489-109402118 GCF_001194135.2 Octopus bimaculoides
ATATATACATATATGTATTTATGCGTGTGTATGTACATTTTCACACATGTATGTGTATGTTTGTGTGCGTGCATGTGTGTGTGTGTAGTTTATTGTTCTGTTAAGGTAAGATTAGCAAAAATAGAGCTAAGTATCATTTAATGTATGCAGTATAGAAATATGAGCTACTAATCGTTTCTTGCTTTGGAGACAGGGGTCTAGACATGATTTTACAACACCCCTTGTGAATCCAAGCAGTCGTTTTGCTCTGAGCACATGGACTATTCTATTTGAAAATCTACCTTCTCGTTTTTCTTGTGATTTCAATGGCACCAGAGTTCTCACTTGCAAATAGAATAGACCATGTCTTAGGAGCCCCAAAATTTCTGGGACACTGGGCGTGTTTTTATAAAACCTGGCTAAATCCGCGTTTCCAAAGCAAGATACTATTAGTAGCTCGTATCTTAATACTGTGTATATTTTGATCAGGTGTCAGAAGATGTATAGCCCACCGAGCAGAGACCTTCGACATGCCAAGTACATTGTGCACAATATTCTCAGCTCTCCCACGGGATATGCTAATAGCATAGGCTATTTGATTTTAGTCAATTGCCTGTCAATTGTGATCCTGCAGCATGTGGTGAACATGATCAATTTTTGCTTGGTGGTGACATTTGCCGGACATCCAAACCTTGAGTCATCTTTAAGATTTTCCGTTCCCCTCCAAATTCCAACTCCTCAGCCCTAATATAGCAACGAGGTCAGCATGAGTGTCCTTGTGTGCTAATGTCTTTTTCTACAGGTACTTGATTACACCACAATGCCAAATTTTGTCAATTTTCAAAAAAAGTCGTTACTAGTCATATATATATATATATATATATATATATATATATATATCTAGTAGCGACATGCTACTGATCAGATGATGAATTTCCTCTTGAGGAATTTTTTGTCAAGTTTCATGCAGTAATCTTAAAAGATATGGTTTTGAAAATGCTTTCTTGTTCTTTTTATGAAGTGTCCTGTCCATTATATCCCAGAGGTATTCAAAAGGGTTCATATCTGGTGACTGGCTTGGCCATGGAAGATTTTTAATGCCATTCTCTTCCAACAAACCTTAGCTCATTTTAGCTATGTAACGTGGAGCCCCATCTTCCATAAATAAATAATCTTTTTTAATCGTTTCACCACAGAATATTAGAAGGAGTCTTTTGTGCAGTATGGACACATATTTATCTCAGTTTGTTTCCTCCACACTCCACCAACTCTGATAAACCATTGCTCCAAATTGCTCTCCATACCATAACAAAGTAGTCACCGTGTTTCATTGTTGGCTGAAATCTTTTCACGTCAAATTCTTGATCACAGAGTCTCCAGACCCACACTCGATCACTGTCAGGAAATACAGCAAATCTGGAGTCATCAGAAAATATTACAGTGTTCCAAAATGATAGTGGCCTCTTCACAATCTCACTGGCCCAATCTTTTGTCCGCTTGATGTTGGCTGATCGAAGAAATGGCTTCCTTCTTGCTGCTCTGCCAAGTTTATGGAGATACCTGACAGCTGTTCTGGGGCTGACATCAACTTGTGCTATGTCAGGAGCCTTGCAACGAGACTTATCCTCAACACTTCTCTTAACAAAGCGAAGGGTCCTGTCAGAGTGCTCAGGTCGACATGGACGAGGTGGTGTTGACTCCTTCCTCTCCTTGGTGAATTGCACAATCACACTATTAACTAAAATGCACCATAAATGTTCAATAATGTTGAGATCTTGGGACTGTAGTGGCCAGATAAGATGTTCAACTTCGCTAGAATGTTCCTCGTGCCATTCAATAACAACTTTAGCTGTGTGAATTGGTGCATTATCATCTTGAAAGATTGCCTTTTCCCTCTGGAAACAGTTCCGCAACTATAGGATAAATTTGATCACATAAAATGCTTAAATAGTCCTAACTATTAATTCTGCCATTAAGGGAAACCCAGATCATCACAGATGCTCCTCCATGTTTAACAGCTGGAAAAAGGAGTCTGGGTCAAATGCTCCTTTTAGCTGTCTCCACACGTATACTCGGCCGGTGGTCGGAAATAAGGTAAAGGATGATGTGTCCGAGAAAATAACATTCTTCCACTGCTCTGGGGATCAATTCTGTAGGATTTTACTCCACTCTAAACGCTTTGCAACGTTTGTTTTTGAAAATAGTGGTTTTCTGATTGCAGCCCTCCCGGCGAACAGTTTTTGTGGAAACTCAGTTCTCGAGGTGGTCATTAAGCTCTGCAGTAATTTTTGGAGCTGTTCTTTTGTGATCCTTTTTAACAATTCACGTAAGAGTCCGACGGTCCCTATCTGAAAAGTTTCGTTTTCTTCTGGAGTTTTGTTTCGACGTGGAGGTTTTTCCCTCTTTCTGAAAGGTTGTCATTACACCAAATAATTCGGCTGTTTTTGTTACGCTAGCGCCTGCCATACAAGCACCAACAATTTTACCGCTTTGAAAGTCTGTTAGATCTGTCATTTTAATGAATTTTAATTACCTTTTTCTGATGATATCTGAAAAGAAACTGCAATTTTAGCAAAACATATTAAGCAACTCTAATAATAAATCGAAAAACATAAAAATGAACAAGCTTTTGACGGTTTTATAGATATTT
>NC_068982.1:109402359-109405069 GCF_001194135.2 Octopus bimaculoides
TTGTATAAAGGATCGTGGGTAAGGCCAAAAGAATGCGAAGTAAATGCAAGGTAAAATCACTAGAAAACAAGTATGTGAATTAATGTAGACTTACCTTGTACTCAATATTTCGGGGTTATGACCCCATTTTCAAGAATTAACGAATGTTACCGATGTGCATGTGTGTGAGCGTGTGTGGAGTGGACATGCGAAGGAGGGTGTTTTTATAGCAACCAGTTAGCTTCCTGTAACTCCCTTCTACTGTTCATTTTAGTTTTCTTTTGGTGTATGAGGATGGTCTCAGAGATTCTAAGGTTGCCCCTGTTCCGTTGTGTTGCATTGATGTGCACTGTGAATTCCCGGGTCTGGCATTTCCGTAGATGTTTCTTCTTTATGCATAAATAAATATAAACATATATATATGTATATACATTTTATGTAAATGGACACAAACACATAACACGTGAAAATATTTTATGCGTATGTAAAATATTGTGTGCATTCGTGTGTGTATATATATGTTGTTTCATGTTGTGTGTATGTGTATGTTTCTTTGTGAGAGTACATTTGTGCATCTTATTTTCTGTGCGTGTGTGTGATGCAATCAACATGCAAGTTTAACCTCAAATGCATGATTTTTCTCTCTGAAATTTCCACCTTCATTCTTTCTTATAAATCTCTACAAATATGAACACGTTGCCATCTGCTCCAACCCTATCATCTCTACCCCTCCCAAAATAAACTTACACGTGCAAGTATGCTTCTATGGATGCGTAATTTTCAGCAAAACCCTCTTAACATTGATTTCATATCGATTTTTTATATACTTCGTTTTGTTGCACACTTATCAATATGTTGCCGGATTTCTGTGATAGTCAAGACAAAAATTCTGTTCACATAAATGTCTCCTCGCTACATACATACATACATACATACATACATACATACATACATACATACATAAATACATACATACATACACACACATACACATACATTTCTAGAACATGCGGATGTATGTATTTATGCATATATTTATGTATGTTAGTATTTATGAATGCATGTATCTAAGGAAGTTTGATTTACTAACCAGAAACGTAAAATATAAACCGAATATCTATAATTTTGCTATTAATCTTAATTGATATTAGATCAGTTACTCAAGGATTTAGATTTTGCGTAAAACTTCTTACTAAGCTAAAGTTTGATAAATATCTTGGCCCAACAGTTTAGGCTTTCGAGTATCTCCCATACTCAGCTACTGAAGGTATGTGCTTATTGTGTATACAGTAATGTATGTAAACGGCAGTGTCCCAGTATGGCCGCAGCTCTGGAGCTGAAACTAGTAAAAGAGTTAAAGAATAAGAGAATACCTTTATGTAGACAGACAGACAGACAGACAGACACACACACACACACACACACACACACACACACACACACACGCACAGTGTGAATTTCCGTTAATGTGCGTTCAAGTAGTTCGCTCAGCATAATCATTGAATTCTCGTGTAAGTGGTTGAGTATTCCGTAGATATTTGCAAGCTTAAGCTAATCATCATACAGCATTATCGGGACTCTGAATGGAAATTCGAATTACAGGTATAATCCATCTGATGTGTTCCTGCAGTTTACGTCTATCCGTTCTCACTCACAAGGTATGAGTCGACGCAGCGAAATCGAATTTCGAATTTCTCATGATTATGAAGCGAATTTCTGTCATTTGGTCATACTGCACCTAATACACGCATAGACACGCAGATACACTCACTCTCTCACGCGCACACACACACACATACACACACACACATACACACACACACATACACTCACACACACGCACACAGACACACACAAACACACATATATATTAAAAATGCAAAGATAAAGAAAATTACTTCAGAACTTTATCAAAGATATGACAATATGATACCGGTTTCAACCATTTGCAAAGACGATATAGTCATCTATAATAATAATAAACGCGAAATTCTGTCTGTCCGTCCGGAACCCCTGTATCTCAGTCTATATTTGCTCTACATAGACACATTATACCTTTTTTGGAGTCAAGATGATCCCGGGATTAAAAATCTGCCCTTCATTTGATTTTTGAACTTCCAGCAGTGGGATCAGGTCTGGATAAGAATTTGTTATATGCTAACATTTGAAAATTCAAATTTCAAAAGTACTCCAAATTTTTTGCGAACTTATAGGTTTTTCCTTTGAACTTAATTTAAAGTAATACCATATTGATAGTCTAATGCCATATTGGTAAGATACCAATAAATGCTTTATTATTATTGCTCTTTTTTAGTTTTGAGCTACAAGCCCAATTAGCCCTCTGCAGGAGCCAGTATAAAAGTCCGTGCGGAGTGCGGCTTTTAAGCTAGTGCTGAATAAATAGAAAGAATAATTAAAATAATAAAACTTAATAAGTCTTTCATGATATCAGCTCTAGAAGTTCATATGTTTTTCTGACAAAAATTGCTCGCATGGTGCTGCAGGTTCTATTCTTTCTGATTTTTGTTGGGTCAACTCAGTTTTCAACGACGGTAGGATCTAATTTCAGAAAGTTTGGTTGCTAGAACTTGTAAGTCGTGAAACTGTATATTAGCTGGTTCTCAAACTTGACTTGGAAGAAATTGCTCGCTTTGGTATATACATATATATTCACACACATACACACACGTGCGCGCACACACATGCATATATATATATATATATATATATA
>NC_068982.1:109405263-109405927 GCF_001194135.2 Octopus bimaculoides
CTTGTAAGTCGTGAAACTGTATATTAGCTGGTTCTCAAACTTGACTTGGAAGAAATTGCTCGCTTTGGTATATACATATATGCAAAGATAGATCTAGATGAAGAGAGAGAAAGAAAGTGAGAGAGAATGAATTAAAGAAAATGATAATACTGATATTATAGAAAGTAAACAACGATGTTGTTTCAGTGTGGATTGGAATGCTGAGAATACTAATTTTGATTCTATTAAATTTCATACAGTTGCCGCTGCTGATTAGGATGATGCTGATGGATGAATATGCATACGTAAGGCGCTAGTGCATCGATAATGGTAGTATGTAGCCTGAAACAAGTTGTATGTTGTATAACATCGTCCGGGTGGTAAATGAATTCTTGCTGTAAAATGTTGTTCCTTTGCCAAACAATTTAAAGATGTTAAAACTCGCCGAAGTATTTTCTTCGTCTATACTTGTTTATAAATCTAGATTTTGCCTCATCTAAAGAGATGCAGTGAATATATTTTATTCTCCAAGCAGTGTTCATGGAATGACTGATACTTTAAAATGATTAATAACCGTGGTGTATATCCATGCTCATACATGCACATACATATACATACAAGCACATACACACGTGCGTGTTATCTCTCTCTCTCTCTCTCTCTCTCTCTCTCTCTCTCTATCTAT
>NC_068982.1:109405937-109410103 GCF_001194135.2 Octopus bimaculoides
TATATATATATATATATATATATATACACACATACATATACATATATATGCATACATACATATATATATACTATATATATATAGTATACATAGATAGATATAGATATAGATATAGATAGATAAATAGATATATATACATATATAAATATATAGGAATGAATTCAAATGATTCAGATTGGTAGTGAGGCACTGGAAGCATTCTATAAAAATAACTCTTTATTTTGCCCTTTCTTTGAGACTCAAACACACGCGGCTAATTTTTAGCCTTCTTCTCTAACAAAAGTGTAAACTTCGTTTAGTGTCTTTTATGTATGTCGGGTTATGATCAGTAATTCAAAGGTTCACATTGTAAAGCTGATTTCTCCTAATTATGCTTAGGGTACACCTACCTATGGGATATTCATCCTCTTACACACTAAATCAATGTTTTTAGTAGTTCAGGGAGTTGATCGTACAACTGTAACTCATAGCTGTCAAATTCTGACTGAGATCTAATGTATTATAAATTAACATAATTAATAATTAGCTTATATTTAATTGGATCTAGATGAAGGTTTTAGTTTATCATTAACCTCGGTACATGAGAAATATATTGGTTAACTGGATATATTTGATTAGGTATTAGGTAGTAACTACGTTATGGTAGATTTGTGGCACGCACACACACGTATTTGTATAGGTGTGTGTACACCCAAGTACATACTCGCATATGGCTGTATAAATGTGCGTACGTGCGTGCCTGTACGTGTGTATATAGTTTATTTTTATAGATGTATAGTCACATAGACGCGGACACATGTATAGTTCAAGAAGAAAGCGTTAATTTCCCCCAAGGTCACCAAAACCAACATCAAAACATTTACATTAGGAAACAAATTATTCGAACAGAAGGAAGCCTTCACGCACCTGTGCAGTGGAGATAGAAGCACTCATCTATGATCGAGACTATCTACACACACACACACACACACACACACACACATGCACGCACACACACAGTTATGCCATACTTGATGTAGTGAGCAAACAAATTTCAATTAATCACAATCACTCCTACTGTGAAGAGCAAAAAAACATTAACTCTAGGCCGATTGAGGTGACAAATTCCCAAATCTTAATCAAAATTGAAATTATGTATATAGTGAGGATAAGAGATATTAGGTGAGGCGCTAATATTAATTATTCGATCTTTGACAGATGCAGTGAGAACAGAAAACGTTTTCCTTGTATCAATGCTCTTCAGAAAAGCGTAGTTCCCCCACCCGCTAGTTGCCAGACTAGAGATAAAGGATTGACTACGTAAGTGCACAGTAATGTACAGCATATGTAATAACGATATTGTAATGGCAGTGGAAAGTTACCCAGGGTCATCTATATGCGTATATATATATATATATACACATATACGCACACATGTATACATATATATACATGAACACATATGCGCATACTCACACACACACATATGTATATATATATATATATATATATATATATATAGGTACATCACTAGATTTTCAGCCTCCTTGCTCCAAACCCGTGCCGGGACAATCATTTTGCTGGATTAAAAGAGGTCACGTAATAGTAATCCTGGATAAGTTCCGAGAAGACTGTTCTCGACTTAGTAGCTTTTTCGCTATTAAATCTTTACGACATTCCTTTCTTTATTCAGTAAAAGCATGTTATCAAGTGGAAAACATTCTTGAGACACAAGTGTAAGATGAAGGCGTAAATATTTAAGACAAAATTGAAAGCCACGCCCTAATCTCCAAACTGATTCCCCCCCGCACGCCACCACCGGACTCTCTCTGCGAAGAGCATATATTTACCTTTTTCGCTTCCATACTGGAACGCTATGTTATCTATTAGCTTCCTTTTAAAAGAAAGTGTCCATTGGGGGTTAGAACGTGGTGTTAGATTTAATTTTAAACATTTTATATTATTATTATTAGGTATCGAGAGAGTGTCTCTGCTTTTATGATGTATTACTAGTGACTTAAGAAATTTATACCGTGAAGTCTTGGGAGTGAAAAACTTATTATTAATGGTCGCAGGAAATTAGTGTTCGCATCTCAAATAATTATATCCGTATTAAAAAAGGTAGTGGAACACATTTGTTAGTATATACACACACAAACATACACATATAGCCAAATGTATATGTTCTATTTAGTACACGACGGTATCATGTTTTATTTTTTGTTTTAAACTTTCCGTATTTTCTTAACTTTTCACACAAACAAACACACAGACACATGCGCTGAAGCGTTCGGGCATCCGTCCAGTTCTCCCAACCTCCACAAAAATCTACACATATAACACCGTTGAGCACATTCCAACCTCAGATGAATACCAGTCCCCAACCTCTACATGTATTTTCAGAGAACTCTTGTAAACCTACATCTCAGAGACATGGTCAGTTCGTTTTGTCTTTCTTCACAGCACCCACAAACTGGATGTGGATTTTCACATCCATAACAAAGAATAGTCGCCATATAGTTTTCATTCCTGCTAACTGTAACGAGCATGTGGATTTACGTAACCGTGCTGTTATCTAACATTCGGTTAAATACTCTGTGAAAAATCAACTAGTAAGATCGGACGTAATCGTTTGATAATACTGTACACTTTGGTTAATATACGAGAAGTATTAAAGACTTCCCCCTGACCTACTTCCATTTATTGTAGGAAACAGAACTTGTACAGGTATAGTCATACATGTCTCTATATGTCACATTATAAATTGCAACTTTCCACTAGTATTCGTTTGTCCTTTACGGCTGCTGAAGTGGACAAAAGTGTTATAATGGAGGAAGTTGAATGCAGATCAGTGTTCAACTCTTATGCTTGAAAGGTTGTACACCAAAAGAGACTTTCGATGAGATGAAAAAAGTTTATGGTGACGATGCACCATCATAAACGTAGTCAAGCACTGGCATTGCCAGTTCAAATGAGGCCGGACATCGAAGGAAACTGCTCCTATTCCTGGACGACCACATTCCGTCATTGATGACGACACCACCATTAAATAAAAGCGCCATTTTGGAGGATCGCCGTATAACTGTTCGAGAACTAGCCCAAGAAGTGAAGGTAAGTGTAGGGTCTGTGGAAAAAATCCTTCACGACCATTTGCACATGCGGATGCTCACACCTTTTCAGAAGCAGGAACGAGTCAATTGCTCCTAGGCTCTTTTGGCAATATGCCAAGAAAATAAGGAAGATTCTTTTGGTAGACTTATCGCACAGGATGAGACTGTGATCCTGAGACTAAAGCTTAGTCGAAGCAATGGAAGCATGGTAACTCATCACTTCCAAAGAAGGTTCGCGTCCAACCCTTAACAAGTAAAGTGATGTTTAAAGTCTTTTGGGACCAGCACGGAGTATTGATGATGGATTTTCTGGTAAAGGGCACTACAATTAACGGGGCATATTATGCATTTCTGCTGCAGAAGTTGCGGGACACCATCAAAGCAGAGAAGCGTGGCATACTGACCAAAGGAGTCAGCCTCCTCCAAGACAACGCCCCAGTTCACAAGGCGCAGGTTGCTCAGATAAAAACACACTCCTGCGGCTAGGAAATCCTTCCTTATCTCCCTTACACTCCCGACCTTGCACCATCTGACTTCCACTTCTTTCCAACTACGAAGTCTTTTTTTAAGGGAAAGCACTTTTCGGATGACAATGAACTTATTCCCGAAGTAAAATCTTGACTCCAGACGCAACTTAATGACTTCTACAGAAAGAAGTCTTCACAGCTGTATAAAACAATGAGAGAAGTATGTCATCATTGGCGGTGGTTACGTAGAGAAGGACTAATAATTACGCCAAGTTTCATTTATCCCTGTCGTTGGGAAGTGGGCCAGGGGAAATATTTAATGAACACTCCTCATATGTGTGTGTGTGCGTGTATATATCCTTATGTACATATGAATATATATGCATGTGTAACAAATACATGTTTTTCTCCATTATTTGTATATTTATATTTATATTTCATTATCACTCTGAAAACGTGGGCGACACATTCATATACATACATACATACATACATACATACATACATGTGTACATACATACATACATGTACATACATACATGCCCACATACATACGTACATATACATACATACATACATACGTACGTACGTACGTACGTACATATATATA
>NC_068982.1:109410559-109414312 GCF_001194135.2 Octopus bimaculoides
CACACACACACACACACACACACAGTCCTTCTCTCCGGACTTTTTCCTCTTGCCTCTTTCTAAACGTCACGCCCCATCTTACTTCCATCTTAAAACTTCCATCTTAAACCTTCTCTAGGCGTCAGTCTAATACATTCTCTACGTATGTTCCTTTGTTTTTCCTGTTTTGTTTTTATTTTTGATTTACATATATATGTTTGTATGTGCTAAAATATTTATGTACGCATGTGTATGCGTTCGTATATCTGAGTGTACCTGGCCATGACATTACACGTGTGTATGGAGATATATGTTGTTTGTGACCTAAAGTTCCTCTTAACATATGTACACGAACATATAAAAGAGTGCTGGGTTTAGTTTTGAATTTTGCTTTATTTTCGTTAACCTACTCTTCTTATATTCTTTGTTGTTGTTTCTGATAGAATAAAGATTTGTGTCAAGATATCTCGTACTCTGTTAAAGAGCATGTCTCTGCCAAAACTATCAGATGTCTCTTGTAACATTCCATCGAGGTCTTTGGAATCAGATTTTCTAAGCTCACGGCTGCAGTGAATCATCGTCTCAATAAAAAGCAACGGTACGAATACTTGTCTCAATTCTTTAGAAAATTGCATTTCTCTCCTTGCTTCTTTCTCTATGTGTAACATGTGCTTTCTTTCTTTCTTTCTTTCTTTCTTTCTTTCTTTCTTTCTTTCTTTCTTTCTTTCTTTCTTTCTTTCAATGTCGGGCTATTTATATAAGGTGCCTCGAAAACATCGAAGACTATTTTGATTTTGTATTACTCTGCAAACTATTAAGAAATGGTCTATTTATATATTTATCCTTTTATTCTTTGGCGGACAGGATAAATTCCATAAATGTTTTCTGAAGGCGTTTTATCTTTGTTAGGTTAATAGCAATATTGAGCTAGGAAGATTTCGAAGTTTTAAGCTATGGATCACGAAATGCTGTAAAGATGGGTGAAATCATAATAAAGTATTGTCGTTGGTGTTGATACTGTCAATGGTTCAAATACTGAAGGATTATCTATTCCTCGGGGCCACCTATAAATTTTCATTTTTCTTTTTCAAGTCATCGTTGTTAATGTTGATATTGCTTCTTCTTCTTCTTCTTCTTCTTCTTCTTCTTCTTCTTCTTCTTCTTCTTCTTCTTCTTCTTCTTCTTCTTCTTCTTCTTCTTCTTCTTCTTCTTCTTCTTCTTCTTACGATTCAAACAACCTTACACTTGGTTAGTTGGTTTGTATGTCAGCTGGATTCACATACAAAACTGCAATGCCCAGTGGTTTTATCTAACCTGTCTTCTCTTAAGGATAATGGAATATTTAACGGACAACAGAAAATGTTTAGCTGGCCTTCAGTTCTGTGTAAATGCCTATCAAAATAATCCCGGATATTCAAGAGAAACAAAACACTGGGCAGCGACATGGCTGTGTAGTTAAAAAATATACATGTACACACACACGCACGCACGCACACACACACACACACACACACACACACACAAGCATTCTTATGTTATGCCTGCTATGAATTATATGTATAAATGTGTGTGCGTTCTGGTGCATAATAAGTACGTTATGTAAATAAGTGCTTGTTCAGCCTTCGTGAGAAGCCAACTCCCTTTCATGAAATAAATTTCTTGCATGAAAAATCATTCTAATCTGCCTGATTAAAATCTATGCGATTTCATATATTAGAGCAGACGAAGAGAAATTATGTAACTACATACTTGAACATAATAGGACTGTTCGTACCAAACGCTTTCACTGAATTCTATATGATTCGTACATACATATATACTGAAATACATCGAGATTATCCATATTGCGGTACGTAGTAGGTAGTGAATTTTAGAGGAGTATTTCATATGAAAAGAGAGATTATTTTACTTTATATAAGAATGAGTGCCCTATACTAAACTCGGTTGCAGGTTTTCAGAAGGCCTCATTCAGTGGGGGTTTTTTTTATACCAAATTTTTTTAGAAGTTTCAGTGACGTCGTATGATTGCTCAAGTTTTCGGTTTATCATCCCGCATTTTTATTAGCCCGAGATATGCATCAGTGAAGGATAAGAAGGATATATTTATGTGTGTGTGTGAATGTGTGTGTGTGTGATTGTGTGTGTGTGTGTGTGTGTGTGTGTGTGTGTGTGTGTGTGTGTGTGCGTGCGTGCATAACCGGGAAGAAGATGACTAGAGATCTGTTCTGACGAGTAGACAGGTGAAAACAAATCCTGAATATAAGAAATGTATGTCTGCAACATTCTAGTATCTATTTGCACACATACATGTGCGCATGTAAAAATATAAATCTATCTATCTATCTATCTATCTATCTATCTATATTTTATATATATGAGAGAGAGAGAATGTAGTCCGAATATCAGGACAAAAACAAAGTACTCTTTTCACGCCCTCATCAAAGGGAACATATAATATGGGCACCCTTCCTGCTAACTGACATGCCTAGCAAAACAACCTCCGTTTTCTTTCACTTTCGATGAAGCACTGCTACTAATAAAGTTCACTACGTGATAGAAGAATCTCACAATTATTGATAGAAGCTAAAAATAAGAATTGGGCCGCAGCCAAAATACAATCGACCTGAAAGTGTTTTCTTAGAGTTCAAGTAACAACATGCTTTGTTATTGACATATGATGCATAAGAATATTTTGAAATATGAAAATAAAAAAAAAATTCTATTCCATGTATATTACTTAATTCCTCTGTTGTCGACCATAATATAGATATTAATTAGAATCAACAGATTTAAAGCACTAATTCTTTATTACACAAAAATAATCCCTTTTTAAGGCGATTAACCCATGGAAATCTATTACAAAGTTAAAGAAACGTTCAGGCATCACTGAGTAATTTGCTGTTATATAATGTTTCAATTATATTCATCTGCTGACGGTTGACCATCTTAACAAATCTAATATAAATACCAAGCGATGATACTAATCAATATATACTTATGTACATAACACAAAGCTATTTATGTGTGTTGCATGTGTATTTAGTGTGAATCTATGTATATCGTGAAGACATTTCGAGCTTCGTTGAAGGGAATACAGCCACTGTTTCAGAGGAGCTCAGTTGAAATACAATTTTCATGAGGAGCTTTGACATTGTTTGTAGGAAATTTTTACTAAATGTGACTATATTATTCTAATCCACTCCATCATGTTTGACGGTTTCTTCAGATATACCTAGACGTTTTCTCCAGCGTCCTAAAATGGCTATCTGTTAGTAGCAAGCCTGTCAATAATTTTAGAGGAGCATGTTTAGACTACTGCTTCCTACTATGGCCATAGCACAGTGTAAAATTAACAGCGGAACTTGAAGCAATCCTGCGAAAATACACAAAGAAGATTGTCTCAATAGGATATGTCAGCTACTTGGAGAGGCAGAAAAGTTATCACTCTACACCCCAGAACAAAGACGGGAAAGATACGTAGTGTTATACATCTAGAAAATTCCGGGAAAGAGTTGCATCAAATTTTAGCACCAAATGTTGCGCAAACAGCAGAAAGGGGTGCCACTGCATAGAGCCAAAGATCTCAACATTACTATCAGGATACAGGACCAGATACTGCAACAGCTTGAGTTTCAATGGCCTACAACTCTTCAATATCCCCCACCAAAGCATGAGGCACCTATATGGGGTGGATCAAGATGTCTTCAAAATTGAGTTGGATCGCCCCCTGTCAAGAGTGCGGGATGAACCTGCCCCACGGGAGGAGACGCAATC
>NC_068982.1:109414578-109416075 GCF_001194135.2 Octopus bimaculoides
ATATATATATATATATATATATATATATATATATACATACATATATATACACATACACCAATATTGTGAATATATCATATAAATATATACAATGTACTATCATATAATAAAATATGATAGATATATATTAAATTACTGGTGTGTTAACAATATTCTGTTTCATTGCTATGAACTACTGTAGAACATATCTAAATGTTTTTATAGATATGTTCTATAATACGTTATAGCAATGAAACGAACAAGTTAACACAATAGTGCCTAGTTACCCAGTTTATATCAACCCTTAATATTAGTCGCTTTGTAAGCTATTGGCCCGTGGATACGTGGGAAGGGTACACAGTTGCTGATGATGATTTTAACAAGAATATAAATATGTATCAAGCTGTTCCCTCACTTCTTCTATCCACAGACATATTGTATAAGCGAATTGTTTACAATCGTCTTAACACATTACTGGATAAAAACAACCTATCGGATTATTTTACTTTACGGTATACAGGGGCTGGACAAAATAATGGAAACATCTTAAAATTTCAAACAAATTTATTTTGATATGGGGTAGGATCGCCTTTGGCAGTAATTACAGCTTGAATTCTACGAGGTATGGACTCGCACAAAGTTTGAATTGTTCTCAAAGGAATTTCTGCTCATTCTTCAGTCTTCAGTTCTTGTAGTGAAGATGGTGGAGGATATCGACTCCTTACTTGTTTTTCTAAAATGCATCATAAATGTTCTATAATATTGAGATCTTGGGACTGTGGTAGTCAGATAAGATGTTCAACTTCACTAGAATGTTCCTCGTACCATTCAGTAACAACTTTAGCTGTGTGAACTGGGCATTATCATCCTGAAAGATCGCGTTTTTCTCCGGAAACAGTTCCGCAACCATAGGATGAATTTGATCACATAAAATGCTTAAATAGTCTTGACAATTAATTCTGCCATGAAGGGAAACTATTGAGCCGTCGGAATTCCAAAATGTAGCCTCCCAGATCATCACAGATCCTCCTCCATGTTTAACAGTTGGAAGAAGGCAGTCTGGGTCAAATACTTCTTTTGGCTGTCTCCACGCGTATATACTTGGCCGGTGGTCGGAAATAAGGTAAAGGATGACTCATCCGAGAAAATAATATTCTTCCACTGCTCTAGGGACCAATTCTGTAGGTTTTTACTCCACTCTAAACGCTTTGCAACGTTTGTTTTTGAAAGTAGTGGCTTTCTGATTGCAACCCTCCCGTGATATCCGGCTTTGTGGAGATCCCGTCGAACAGTTTTTGTGGAAACTGCGTTCTCGAGGTGGTCATTAAGCTCTGCAGTAATTTTTGGAGCTGTACATTTGGGATCCTTTTTAACAATTCGCGCAAATGTCCGACGGTCCCTATCTGGAAGTTTTGGTTTCCTTCCGGAGTTTTGTTTCGATGAGGAGGTTTTTCCCTCTTTCTCAAAGGCTGTCATTACTTTCGAGACAGTACTTCATGATACACCAAACATATATAT
>NC_068982.1:109416085-109417279 GCF_001194135.2 Octopus bimaculoides
TGTATATATATATATCTATCTATCTATCTATCTATATATATATATATATACATAAGATACATTTTTTCCCATAAATATATGTGTATTAATATACATTATGTCTCACTCAATAAATCTCTCTTTCTATTCGTCTTTCACACACAAGGCTGAAAGTTGTAAAGTATAAAACTATTATAATACTGAAGTGTAAGGTTGAAGTCATAGGTTTGCAAAATTGAATAGTGCGTGAAGAGAAATTAAAAATCATTGTATAAAACACGTTTTACCTCTTTAGAGAAATACTGAAAAATACAAAAAATACGAAGGAAAATAGTTTGAGAACAGTGTAAATATATTGCTGACTCATAATACACTTCCATGATCTGTATTCCATTTGATACATACATACATACATGCATACATACATACATACATACATACATACATACATACACAGATGTATACATACATACATACATACATACATACATACATACATACATACATACATACATACGTACATACATACATACATACATGACAGTTATGCTTACATTCATATATATATACAGGCACGCATAAAATAATTTAATATGTCATTGCCTCAGTTGTTGAAATGCAGCCACGCTGGGATATCGCCATTAAAGATTCAGTTGATTACATTGCCACCAATACTTCATTTAGTCCTTTACATGTACTATCGCTTCCTTATTTTTGAATCGCTAAGTTACAATATATAAAAGGCACAAAATATAGACAAAGACGCACACTCATCCATGTACACATCTCCAAAGACGCACATATATTCACATGCACATACACGCAAACACATGCATAGATTGCTGAACAAGTGACACAAGCATTCAATATTTGAAAATAATGATAAATATTTTTTTTTATAACTACTTTATAGAATAAAGGCGGCGAGCTGGTAGAATCGTTAGCACACCGAGCGAAGAGCCTAGCGGCATTTTGTCTGTCTTTACCTTGAGAGATCGAATGCTGCCGGGGTCATCTTAGCATTCCATCTTTTGGGAGTCGATAAAATAAGTACCAGTTGAGCACTGGGGTAGATTTAATCGACTTACTCTCTCCTCGAAACTGCTGGCTTTGTGCCAAAATTTGAACCAATAATTACCTTATAAAATCAATAGAATGTTCTGCGTTTCCAGTAAACGCGTGTGAAAACTAGTACATAAATGTATCAAAGAAATA
>NC_068982.1:109417582-109418466 GCF_001194135.2 Octopus bimaculoides
GTGAGTGTTTATTGAGCGAAAATACCTAAAGCTCCACGAGGCTCCGGCAGGTGGCGAACCCTGCTGTACTCTTTCACCACAACTTTCTCTCACTCTTACTTCCTGTTTCTGTTGTGCCTGTAATTCAAAGGGTCAGCCTTGTCACACTGTGTCACGCTGAATACCCCCGAGAACTACGTTGAAGGTACACGTGTCTGTGGAGTGCTCAGCCACTTGCACGTTAATTTCACGAGCAGGCTGTTCCGTTGATAGGGTCAACTAGTACCCTCGACGTCGTAAGTGACGGAGTGCCAACAACAAAAGTGAGCAGGGTTAACTGAAAGTATATCATTAGACATAACGAATAATGTGGCGGTAGGCAAAGAAAGTATTAAAATTGCCGTGAAAAATATTGAAGATAAAATAAAATTTATTGATAATGAAGGGAAGGAAAATTAAAAATATAAAACAGTGGTATGCGGGGTAACCAAAGAGGTTTGAGATTTGAAAATGGTTTGAAGAAGTTAAAAATGCTAAACCTAATGTTAGTAAAATCTGAAAGAGATGGAGAAATAGTTATGAAAATATCTTATACTCTGTTGCAGTGTGACAGTCTGGCATTACCAATGTGGGGCTACTGTCATGTGGATGATCTCTTAAATGTGCTTAAGTGTAGAAAGGTTCTAAACGCCTCTCACTGACGTTTAAGTGAGTGATTGATTCCAGGAAGCTCTTTTGTATAAGCCTGCATTAGCTACCTTTCGACCGCAAAATTTGCTTCAAAGTAAACAAGATACTTGCCTCTGGTGAGATGCAGTGAAACCAGACTAGTTACAAAACCAATTTCGTATGAACAAAGACATACGTATATATATATATATATATATATATGTGTGTGTGTGTGT
>NC_068982.1:109418476-109418964 GCF_001194135.2 Octopus bimaculoides
ATATGTGTGTGTGTGTGTGTGTGTGTGTGTGTGTGTGTGTGTGTGTATGTATGTATTTATATACATGTATATATACTATAAATAATGTGGGTGCTTATTAGCAATTTAGAACCTAAAGGCAAATTTGTAGACATCACTAAAGTGAGAGAGGGTACTAGTGGTACCAGCATTGTTAGAAATAAAGCACTATCTTAGTAAATTGACATGGGAGACAAAGTTCCCTACGGTCGTAGATGTAACCCTAGGCGCAGTAAGAACCACTAACGAGAAATAAGATGCTCTGCATCAAAATTCAAAATCACGGGATATGGCCATATCTGCGACCGTAGGGAACTTTATATCCCTTGTCAACTTACTAAGATAGTGCTTTTGTGGCTAATTTCTAGCAATGCTGGTACCACTTTGAACCCACTGTCACTTTAGTGACGTCTATGAAGATATATATATATTTAGAGAGAGAGAGAGAGAGAGAGAGAGAGAGAGAGAGA
>NC_068982.1:109419389-109420868 GCF_001194135.2 Octopus bimaculoides
TATATATATATATATATATATATATATATATATATATATATGTATGTATGTATGTATATATACATACGTATGTATATATATACACGCACACATACGCCGCGCACACACACACACACATATGCTGAATTGCGTCTATAACAGCCTTTTTATCTATATTTGTATATACTTCATATAGTTTCCCACGAGTCGTATTATTTCACAGTAGGTGTGATCGAAGCAATTCTCATAATTATAGACCTATTTCTAAGAGCTGCCACAAATATGTTATAATCTGTTATAGGTAAACAGAAGCTAACAACTGATCTAAAAATAACTTCTAAACCGAATAAACAATTTTTTAGTCATTTCTCAACTAGAATTCCCTAATAAAATAGAATACACTGTGAATATATTTTGAATAAGCTGTTGTTGTTGCTGTTGTCGTTATTAATCATAATAATAATAGAATAGAACGTACACAATGACTTGCACTATTTAGTGTAGTGTCTTTACATTCTGAGTCAAATCATTTTACCCTTTTATCGCTCATATTTGAACAAGTATATTAACATAATATACTGTGAGCCATATGTATAAGCATACATACATGCATACATACATACATACATACATACATACATACATACATACATACATACATACGTACATACATACATGTATATGGACCACTACTTCGAAACTTGTAACTCCTCTACCCTGATTATAAATTTATACCCATAATCATTGGTGCACTCGGTTATGGTGCACTCGGTTATGGTGCACTCGGTTAAGTCACAGTCTGGAGAAGCTCGAATTTTGAAACAAAAACATATACCGAGTACACGAACTTCACTGATATAATCTGTAAGCGGAACAATAAAATTATGCCAGACTCTTTTCAAATTTGATAAGTAACAATTATTGTTGCTGTCATCCAAACTCCGATGATGGAGTTATATTTCTTTGCTAGAAACTAAATCCCGTATTTAAAAAGAATACTAATAAATAAAAAGAACAAAAAAGACACTCTTTTAAATGATTTTATTCAATGGACTGCTTCCATGTTGCGGCATCAACTTCGAAGATTTAATCTGTTGTATTGTGTTTATTAAATTATTTAACAACATGGAAAGAAACTCCGACTAAAAACGTAGCGTGATATTTAATAGTATCATACCAAGATTAAATGGTACTTTTGTATATCTATACATTTAGCTAGCTATGTGTTATATTTATAAATCATTTATATATTTTCTCGCAAGCAATATAATTCAACCGTAAGTGTGATCGAAGCAGTTCTCATAATTAATATATTTTCTCACAAGCTATATTATTCAAAAGTAGATGTGAGCGAAGCAGTTCTCATAATTATAGACCTTACTGTAAAGACCGTCTTAAATATGATTTGTTCCACTTATTAAAAAAATGAAGCGATTAACTAATGATTATACACACACATATATATGTATACATACATACATATATATATATATATATATA